>NC_138894.1:5854155-6127735 GCF_965194825.1 Balaenoptera physalus | reverse complement strand
CAGGTGTTCTGGTTCAATGAGCTTCATGTGAAATTCAAAATAAACTTAGAAAAAAGTAGACCCAGTGTTTCGTGCACTGGCCAGTCAATAGCAAAGCCCTTTCAGGATGAATCTGTAATTATTCCTAGCCCTCCAGTATTTGGAACAAAGGGCTAGCACCAAGAATGTGGGTTAACTTTGCTTCCTTTCATAGCACAGGTGTGCCTATTAACCTCTTTGGGCTTATGGGGATCACTGTGACACATTAATTTTTTTCTCAACAAATACTGCATGCTGATTCACTTGAATATTGGCATAACAGTTACGTAACAAACCAACCCAATACTCAGCTGCTTAAAGGAGCAGTCACTTGTTATTAAAGTGCTTGAGTCAGGAGGCTGAGAGTCAGCTGATCTGGGCTGGGCTTGGCTGATCTGGCCTGGTCTTGCTCCTGCTTCAGAGGGTTGGCCAGTCATCAGCTGACCTCGGCTGGCCTTTTCTGGTGTAGGTGGGGTGACTTAACTCTGCTTCATGCGACATCCACCTTTGTCCTGGGGCTGAGTCACTCTACGTACACATCCTTCTCATGGCGATGTGGCAGCACAAGAAGTGAGCTTCAATGAACAAGCCCATTAATAGCCTCTGCTCTCATCATTGTGTCTGCTAATAGCCCATTGACCAAAGCAGGTGACATTATTGAGCTCAGCGGCAGGAAGCTGGACAGAGCAGGGCACCTCGGCCATGGTGGAAGGACATTGCCAAGTAACTTGATGTGTTACAGGGTGTGGATCCGGGGAGGAATTGGGACCAGATGATCCAGTCTGCCTACGTGCTTACGGTGCACCTGGCACTCTTCTAGGCACTGGTGAGACAGGAAAACAAACAAAACAAAAAACTGCCCATGTGGGTCACTCTAGTGCTAGGAGACAGAAAATAAAATAAATAAGTACATTATATAGCCTGTTAGAAAGTGATGACTGCTATGGAGAAAAATATGTCTGGGAAGTAGAATAGGGAGTTCTGGGAATGCAATTCTAATGGGATAGATAGGAAAGGCTCTTTTGAGAAACGACTTTCAAGGAACGACTTAAAGAAGGTCTGTGAACGAGCCCTGCAAGTGTGCGGGGAAGAGTGTTGCTAGTAGAAGGAATAGTAAGTATAGGGGCCTGGAGGTGGTAGCAGAGCTGGCACATTTCCAGGACAGGAACGACCTCAGAGAGGCTGGACCTGAGTTAGAGCAGCACAGCACTGAGAGGGGCAGGTCCAAATGGTGCAGGGCCTCCAGGTCATTGTACTTTTACTCAAGTGAGGAGTTGTGTGGTTTGACTTACATTTTAACAGGATCACTCTGGCTTGTGTCGAGAGTAGACCATAGGAACACAGTGGTGGAAGCAGGGAGACCAATTGGGCGTCTGTTGCAGGAACCCATTGAGAGATGATAATGCTGGGACCAGGGTGATGGCAGGAGAAATGGTGAGAAATGGTTCGATTTTTGTGTGTATTTTAATGGTGGAACCAACAGAAATTGTTGATAGAATGGACGTGGAGTATTACTTTGCTAGAGCTGCTTATAACAAAGTACCACACGTTGGTGGTTTAAATAGAAATTTATTTTCTCATAGTTCTGTGGGCTACACATCCAAGAGCAAAGTGTCAGTAGATTTGGTTCCTTCTAAGGCTGTGAGGGAAGGGTCTGCTCCAGGTCTCCTTCCTTGGCTTGTAGTGTCCTTCTTTTTACTGCTTCTTCACATGGTCTTCCCTCTGTGCGTGTCTGTGTTCGAATTTCCTCTCATAATACACACACCAGTCATATTAGATTCGGGCCCACTAATGACCTCATTTTAACTTAATCTAAATACAGTCACATTCTGAGGTCCTGGGCACTAGGACTGTAACGTATGATTTTTTAACGGGACACAGTTCAGGCCATAACATGGAATATGGGAGAAGGAGGAGAATCAAAGATGACAGCAGGGTTTTTTACCTGGTGGAGTTGTCACTAACTGAGATGGGGAGGACTTGGGAGAAGATCCTTTTGAGCACGCCAGGTTTGAGATGCTTATGAGATGCCCAAGCGGAGATGTTGAGCAGGGAGCTGGACACTCATTTCTGGGGTTTGGGAGAGAGGTTGGAGCTGCAGACACAAATTTGGGAGTTTTGGGTATAGAGATGCTATTAAAATCCACGAGGCTGGACAAGACAGGAGAGTGAGTGGAGGTGGAGAAGGGGACCAGGCCTGAACCCACTCCTACATAAGAGGACGGAAAGAAGGAAAAGAACCAACGCAAGAGGCTGAGAAGGTGGTGGGAGGGAACCCAGGGGAGTGTGGTGTCCTGGAAGACACTGTTTTAAGCAGGAGAGGTCAGGAAAGGTGAGGACTAGGAGTTGACCACTGGATTTATTTCGTGGGCGTCACTGATGACCTCAGTATGAGTAGTTCAATGGGCAGTTAGAGGCAAAAGCCTGACCTGTGAATGTTCAAGAGAGAATCAGAGGAGAGCAATTGGAGAAAGGGAGTATTAACAACATTTTTTGAATAATTTTGCTGAAGGGGGACGCAGAGACATAGGAAATGTAGAAATATCTGCATTTTAATCTGTAATTAGTGAATATTAGATATATGTATGTTGTGGCTATATACAGAAATATACTAGTATGTGCTCTACATATACATATATATTCAGGTCTGCACATATAAAAATAAATATAATGATCAGACTAACTAAACACTGCTACTAATTTTCTTCCCTGGGAGTAGTGGAAATGATTTTATTGGTAAAACCAGCTTTTTCTTCTTAATCCGTGGCATGTTAATTAATCGAAGCTTTGATCTTCTTTATTTCTAGGTTTAAGAAATTTGATGACAAGTACCTGCGGAGGCTTTTGATTCGGGAGAACCAACCCAAGTCAAGCATTGTGTCTTTATATAAAAAGCTTGAAATAAAACATGCCATTGAGATGGCAGAGACGGGAATGATAAGTACTGTCCCTTCTTTTGCATCTTTGAAGTAAGTCCCGTTTTGCAAATGCAAGTTAGTATTACTAAGTATGTCTTTATAGTTTTGTGAAACCAGTAATAATAACAAATTTGACTTATTTCCTAACATGATTCCTTAAGACCTCACAGCAGAACAAGATCCTGGTTAAAACGTGAAAGCCTGGAAATGTGTCCATTATGTTATGTCCTGTCACGTCACATCACACCACGTTGTGTTATTGCAGAGTGGACTAGTCAGAAAGTACTTTGTCTTATTTAGGATGATTATGCCTTTATGATATTTGCTTTGGGCAATTCAATGTGTTCTGAAAGTAAAGCCTCTTTAGCACGCATTTTGAAATGGAATATTTTAAGGTGTGTTATAATTTGCAATTATAAATATGCATGTAACTACAAAGCTATTTCCTCATGGATTATTTGCAGGGTCATAGTTTAAGTCTTGGAAAGAACATCAGTGATCATCTCGTGCAGTGGTTCTCAACCCACGCTGTACATTAGAAATACTGTAGGAGCATTTAAATAACATGTATGCCTGGGCACCCCCCCCCCAGACCAATAAAATCAGGATCTCTGGTGTTGAGGCCCAGGTATAGGTTTATTTATAAGTATATAATAAACTTACGGAAGTTTCTAATATGCATCCAGGATTGAGATGCATTGACCTAGTCTGTCTCCCTAATTTTAAAAATGAGGAAATGAAGACCCAGAATGTAAAGTGACTTAAAGTCTTACAGCAGACTTTTACAGCAAATCCATAGCAGAACAGTAAATACTGTTAGCAAATTAGCAAACAAGTTTATCATGTAAGCGTCATTCCTCCTCTATACAAAAATGACAGATTACAGGTTCCGCTGATTTCTTCTTTCACTGATGAGCCTGAAGCTCATTTAAGCTAAATGTCACCTAAATCAAATGCTATCTATGGGAGGGTTGAAACGAGAGAGGAAGCTACAAATCACACCCAACCATATAAACTGTGATTTTTACTAGGACTATAGTCCCCTGTAAAAATTGTGGTAGTTTACACAATCCAGAATAAAAAGAAGGTAGTGGTCAGGATGGCTCAGAAATAAAGGCATTATACTGAATTGGAAATAGTGGTGCTTGAGCAGAATGACTGATTTATAGTCCCAGCTCTGCAAATAACTCACTGTGTGACCTTAAGCTGGTCCATCTGTTTCCCTGATGTTGAGTTTCTTCAAGTAGAAAATGGGGCTAGACTTGATCCTAAAGTTTACTCTAGCTTTACAATTTATCATCTTTCTTATGCACTGTTCCTTTTGTGCTTGCAGCAAGGAATAATTCAACTGTCCAGCTTCTCAAAAAGGAGCCATTGCCTTTGTGGTCGTAGAAGACGGAAGTTTCACTTTTACCTCTGTTCACAGTTCATTTTGAAGCCAGTGGTAGAAGCCAGTAAAGGCAAACGTTTAGGGTTAGGGAAAGTAGGTAACAAAATTAATGGATAGCTACATAGTTGGGTAAATGATTGCCATATTGGCCATTCCACCTCTCCTGAAATGTTTTCTTTAGAGGAAGGTAGAAGCAAAAAAGGGAGGCAATAGGAAATCATATTTCTGGCAATAATGAACTGAGGGCCAGACCAACTACCTTCTGAGAAAACTAGAGAAAAAAGGACAAAATATGTTTTGCCCAAAATATATTTTAAATATCTGCTTGAAAGCTGGAGAGTACCCTTACAGTGAGGAATTTCTTGGCCAAGAGTCAAAAAAGAGGGAAGTTCAAGAGGATAGAACTGGTATTTGTTGGCGTTTTCTCTCTGGAATACAGAGAATGTATCTGAGACTCTAAAAAGCTAAAACAGAGGTTCTGACACACTAATTGGTCTTAGAGAATAAAATGGGAATTCAGAACCTACAAAGAAGGAGGAGCATTTGTATGTACTCAGCTATAGGTTTTTCCTTCAAAACCCTACACCTTAACTCTCAAAGGAAAGAAGTCCAGCCTAGAATTATCTCAATTCATGATTGTTTAAATCATCAGAGACTGAGATTGCCTCTATCTCAGCTGCTCAAGAGAAGTAAATTTAAATCTTCTCTGAAGGAAATAATATTGTAAAGAGCGTTAAACTATCTCCATGATTTTTTTTATATATAATGTCTAGCATTCAATCCAAAATAACCAAGCATATGAGTAGACAAGGAAATGTGACTGGAAACATTGAGAAAAAGATCAACAAAACATAGAGCAGTAACAGGCACAAAGGGGATTCAGATAATTGATTTATCAGACAGTGACTTTAAAATAGAAATAATAACACGTTTAAGGAAAGAAAATGGCATTGACACTTTTGGCATCCTCATGGAGATTATATAAACAAAAAATATCTAAGTGGAATATTTGAGCTAAAAATAAAGTAACTAAATTTAGGATCTCAATTGATAGGTATAAAAACAGATTAGACATAGCTGAAGAGAGAAGTGATTAATTGGAAGATAGGACAGAAGGAAATAACCAGAATGAAGAACAGAGTGAAAAAACGATGAAAATGAAAGTGAGAAGTATATGGGATAGTTTCATATATATAGAGAGAAAAGTTCCAGAAGGAGATGAGAGAGAAATTGGTAGAAGCAATATTTTAAGAGATAAAGACTGAGAATTTCCCCAAATAGATAAAGGATATGAACTGTGACAACCCCAAGCAGATTAGATGAGGAGAGAACCAAATGAGATACATGCTAGTAACACCACTAAAAGTCAAAAATACAAAGAGAAAATCGTAAACATACTCAGAGGGAAAAAGAGACTTATTTTCTTCAAAAGAGAAAAGAAACCTGGCAACTGATTTTTCAGCAAAACCAGTGGACACCATTGGTAGCTTCAGAAATTCTGAAAAAATGTAACTGAACCTAGAGCTCCATATCCTGCTAAAATATCCTTCAGAAAAAGTAGAATTAAGACTTAGGAACTTCTTGTGCTTAGGAACACTAGACAGCACTTCAGAGCTATACTTGGGGACCATTTAGAACAGCAAGATCACCAATAATAAGCACAAAAATGTGAAAAACATGGCACTAAATAGGCTGTGAAAAGGACATTGTTTTTACAGTTTGAGAGCTGAGACAAGGAGGCAGATGAGTTTGGCCTCATTGGGGAACGTGCATGCCCAACAACTCAAGTTTCTCTCCACTTTGCACATGTCTGTGAATGACTGGGACAGTGCGATGAGTACTGATAATGTGTTCATAAATTTTAGCAAGTAGTTGAGCTTGCAAATACGGAATCCCTGAATAATGAGGATCAAGTGTATGTACATACATATTATAAATGGTGTCTTTGTAAATGTTTCTAATGAGGTATTTAAAAGAATAGGCCATAATAGCAAAATGCAGCTAAAGTTTTTGTTGGAAAAAGCATCCTATATTAATTTATGGAGTATTAGAAATAATAAAGTGATAGCATTGCAAGCTACTCTGGTCTTTCGTCCTTAAATAATTGCATGAATAGACCCTGAAAAAACTTATGCATGATTAAACTTGTATGAATGATTTTGACACTGAAATCAATGTTTTAGATTTTTGAATTATTTAAAAATATTGAATAATTCCTAAATGTTATTCTTTAAGATTCTTCTTTTTTTTCTAAATTAATTAGTTAATATTTTATTTTTGGCTGCGTTGGGTCTTCATTGCTGCATGTGGGCTTTCTCTAGTTGCAGTGAGCGGGGGCTACTCTTCCTTGTGGTGCATGGGCTTCTCATTGCGGTGGCTTCTCTTGTTGCAGAGCACGGGCTCTAGGCGCGTGGGCTCAGTAGTTGTGGCTTGTGAGCTCTAGAACTCAGGCTCAGTAGTTGTGGCGCATGGGCTTAGTTTCTCCGCGGCACATGGGATCTTCCTGGACCAGGGCTCGAACCCGTGTCCCCTGCATTGGCAGGCAGATTCTTAACCACTGCGCCACCAGGGAAGTCCCAAGATTCTTCTCCTTAAATGATGATGTTATATCTCTGAGAAAGAAAATTGATGAATTTGATACATGTTGAATAGTAAAATATTTTTTTCTAAACTTTCACAGTGACTGTCGTGAAGAAAAAATAAGGAAGCTCACACCTGGTGAAATGGATGAAATTCGAGAAATATTATCAAGAAATCTCTATCAGATCCGTCAGCGAGTAAGAATAATTTATTTAGCAAAATATGTATCTGCCTTTGGCTAAAAACATGCCTTCAGATTAGATGCTATCCAATTACAGTGGCCGTTGTCCCACCATCATGCACCCTCAGCAGGTCCCACACCAGACACTTCCTTCCCTCAGACCCACCCCAGGGTCTGTCCTCTTAGGGTACTGCTCTCCTCCCAGACATCTTGGTCAAGGCTCTAGGCTGGAGGCCCAGGGAGCTGGGAGTTCTGCTACCAAAGGCTTGGAGATTAAAAAAAAAAAAAAAAGTGTGTTATCTAACGGTGAAGAAAGCAATTGATTGCTCTTTTAAAACTTTTTTAATGAAATAGCTTTTTTAATGAAATAGCTTTATTGCTTAGAAGCCTTTTAAAAATGTATTTAACCTTCTTTGTTGTTCATAAAGTGCGATCGTTTCTTCCTTTCCTGTATCTTCTGAGTCACTCTCTTCAAACCATTTCCATTTTTAACACCTCGTTCTCATAGTTCGCTAATAATACAGTTAACACTTAGTGCATACAGTTTGCCAAGCCCCATTTCTCTGCGTCGCGTGTATTACCTCTTTTAATCCTCTAACAAGTGGTGTTATTGTTGTCTCCATCTTACAGATGAAGAAACTGAGGCACAGTGAGGCGAAGTGGCACAGGGACACAGCAGTTGTCAGGGGTCCCAGTCACTCACATCAGGGTCATTTCTGTGGCTTCTTAGCTGGCCTCCCCGCAGACCATCCCCTTCCATCCGACATTACGGCTGCTCCATTCTTTTCCTCAAGCCCCTTTTAACGCAGCGTCCTCCTATTGAAAATGAGACACAGCAGTCGTGGCTTTCAGGCTAAACTAACTGTTCTTTCAGCCTTCGGGATCTATTTTCAAGTTCCCCCTTCTACCTCTCCCTCACCCACCCAGACACCCACGGAGGACAGGTCTGAATTCATTCCTTGGATTGTGTTGCTCTCCCCTGCATCTCCACTTGGAATGTCCCACTCCTTTCTGTCAGTCCATCCATATTCTCCGATTTTTAAGGTTTCCCCAACCCCCTCTATGTTGTTCCCAGACCTGTCTTTGAATGGGATAGCACTTAGAGCTCCTACATACCATGTAGTTTTAGTACTTCCTTTCATGATTTAGTATTATTTTGTTAGCTTTCAATGCCCAACTAGATAGCCAGTTCCTCAAGGCAGGAATTGAGTGCTGTTCTGCGTTACTTCTGTTTATCTCTGCTAGGTCTGATATAGTTCTGGGGATAAGGATATTCCCAAGAAGTACACGTTATTTCTATCAGAAAATGAATTTAATTACTAAATACAATTTATTTTAGGAAGTGGATTTCTCTAGAGCTCATAAAACTAAAAATATTATGCCCTGGACAGCCCTCGTTTATAAATTGTATGGCTTCAAATACCAGGACATGATCATTACTGATGGAGCCAGCAGCTTTTCTCAATTTGAAAAGAAGAAATGTTCTTGACTTAATAGAGGGTCATGGCGCCACCAAGTGGCCCAAAGTGGTTGGTTTTTATACTAGCAATTACTATTCAATAGGGCAGGTATAAGTTGACTTGTGTTTTTCCCCAGCCACTACTGATGGGTAAATACAGACAGGGTACTTCAAGGTAGTCGAAGGTGCTTGATGAATTCGATCATTTTCTCATTTATAAAGATCACACTTTTCAATGAAAAAAAAAGTATTCACCGACTTTTATTAGAACATGAATTCTTTTTTCTTAAGTAAAGGATTTTATTGGTTGAATCAAATACATAGTTATTGAATACATGTGTGGATATATGTATTGAATATATCTATGAATAGAACAAAGCGCTATATTCCCTGCAGAAGATACAAATGAATACAATACATCTCCTGCTCTGACACATTTAGACAAGACCACCACCATCACCATCTTCATCATAGCTAGTAACAGTAGGTAATATCAATTGAGCACTTCTGTGCCTAGCCCAGTTCTAAGGGTTTCTGTGACACCCATATATCATATATCTCTACAAATAACTTGAAATTACTACCACTGTTACCCTGAAATCGAGATTTGGTAGCACATGAATTCGTTCAAAATTTGAAAGAATGTTAACTTCTATACTTCTTGTTTTTCCCCTCTGCACATTCATTGTTAAGTACCTATCAGAGGTGCAAAGCCAAAGAAATGTAGTAAAGTTTTGGAATTTCCGGGCAGTGATCATCGTTTTTGTAAAATGTTGCTTGTGTTTTCATTTCAGACTTTGTCCTACAACCGACACAATCTGACGGCCGACACGAGTGAGAGGCAAGCCAAGGAGATCCTGATCCGTCGAAGGCACAGCCTTCGGGAAAGCATTCGGAAGGACAGCAGCTTGAATCGGGAACACAGGGTAAGGGGGCTTCGTGGCTCTGGGACGCAGAAGGCTTCCAACAGCAAAGCCCAGGATGGCCTTGGGGGGCTGATTCACAGGCATACTGGGATGGAGTTCATCATCACGTCTTTCCAGACGTTGCTCGGACACCTATCACGTTCCAGACACTGTCTAGGCACTTGGAATACGTTGGTGAACAAAATGACAAAGCTCTTTTCCCTTGTGGGGGAGAAGGCCAGAAGGAATGGACAGAATAAGAAAATTATCTGTTATGTTAGACGCAGTAAGTGCTGTGGAAAAAATAAACCTAAATGGGCTGAGGAAGGAGATTGGGAGGACGGGGAAGGGTCCTACAGGGTACAGTTTTAAACTGAATGGAAGGGCCAGGCTTCATTTGGAGAGTCTTGTTTGACCTTTCCAGGGAGAGGGTGCAGCCTGAAGGGGGGCTGCTGTGTGTGCATGTGTGGAAACTTCTAGGAGGCCGTGTGTGTGTGTGTGTGTGTGTGTGTGTGTGTGTGTGTGTGTGTGTGTGTGTGTGTACGTCAGGGGAGTTTAAGATGCTACGTGCTCAGCATTCTACTTGGTCCAGGGCATTGCCATAGATAAGGAAGCCACTTTAAAAGGATATTCTGATTGATTGATTGAACATAGCAGGCAGTGCATCTCATTCTCAATAATGTTCTATACTGAGTTGTCAGAGACCAAAACGGTTATGTGTGAACAATATTATTATTATTATTATTTTTAAAAAATTATTTATTTATTTATTTATGGCTGTGCTGGGTCTTCGTTTCTGTGCGAGGGCTTTCTCTAGTTGCTGCAAGTGGGGGCCACTCTTCATCGCGGTGCGCAGGTCTCTCACTGTCGCGGCCTCTCTTGTTGCGGAGCACAGGCTCCAGACGCGCAGGCTCAGCAATTGTGGCTCACGGGCCCAGTCGCTCCGCGGCATGTGGGATCTTCCCAGACCAGGGCTCGAACCTGTGTCCCTTGCATTGGCAGGCAGATTCTCAACCACTGCGCCACCAGGGAAGCCCAATATTACTTTTTTTTACATGTGAAATGTGGCAGCATCGATTAAAAGTTAAAGAAACTAGAGACTGTGGCTTTGGAAATGCCAGCAAGTTAGCTATAGTAATACTTTGTTCTGTCATTTTCAAGATTTGTTAAAGTAAATACAACTTAAACATGCTACATTTTTCATATATCTTCCTCCCTATCCATGTAGGTTCTAAGTCTTTTTTAGTAATGCTTTTATAAGTGGGTATTTCTGTAGCTTTTCTTTAAGAAAAGCCGGTGGTTTTCATACCTTATTCCTAAGGGTCCCACTTTATTTCTGTTTTCCTTAGTAGTATTGATTTCCATGATATTTTAGGAGAGGTTTTACCTATTTTAAATAAAATGACTATTACTTGGAAATTTACTCCCCATCCCTACAGCTCCTCACCCAGTAGTTTTGGAATCCAGAGCTAAAATTTTAATTTTTAACACCAACGTTAGGTTTGACATAGAATTCTAAGCCTGTAACATACAATAAATGACATGTGTGTCATCTAAATAAGGTTTTCTATTTTTTTTTTACAGGCTTCCACCTCAACCTCCCGATATTTATCCTTACCAAAAAATACAAAGCTTCCAGAAAAGCTACAAAAGAAAAAGAATATTTCTAATGCAGGTATTGAATACAGTTGGAGCAAAAAGACTTTAAACTTATTTATTAGTATTTATAAAATAGAAAAATTTTCCTTCTTCTTTTTTAAGGACAATGAGTTCAGTCGTTTGCAAATCTATAATAATAATTTGGTGACCTTTTATTAGTGTTGCATCCTTTTGAAATGGAGTTCTGTGCACGTTATACGTAATTCAATCAGTTATTTGATTCTATTCGATACAGCAAAAGCAGATGTCACCGTGTGTGGTTGGTGAACAGGTAAATAGAAAGTTGTCAGTCTTCAAAGGTTTAAATTTAATTCTATAATTCTTACAACATTTCTAACTTAAATGTTCATAATAATTTTAATATATTTTCATAAAGGCAACTATATAATTGACTTCTGGCTGTAATTATTAAAGCTTTGACATGACGGCTAATACCTCTTCATTTGAAGGTAATCTTTATGTAGATTGCAAGCCATATTGGTGTTTTGACCATTTTATGACAATATAAAGGAAATAAAGCTGTGCATGAGATTGTACATCCTAGATCAAGACAAGAATCTTCATAATAGCAGCTAATTATTGATCTGTTTACCGTGTGCCAGACACTGAACTGAGCCCCCTGGGGCCGTTCGGATGGGGCAGGTGAGCGCACAGCTGCCGCCAGGTGGTCTCAGTTTGACATCCAGCTCCACCCCTTACTAATATCTTTTGAACCTCAGTTACTTCATATGTAAAGTGGGTGATTATTCAGTAGATTAATGCATTTAAAAGTGCTTAGGACAGTGGCTGGCACATGGGAAGCTCTTCAGAATTAGCAAGAGTACACACTTGTGGACACCCGTGCTCACGGAACTTATGCACGTGCCCAGGACTCAGCCGGAGTCGGGGTGCGCCCTCTGGCCTCCCTGCCCGAGCCCCAGAGCCCCAGGGAGGGCACAGCAGGTGCCGGACCCACGAATGTATTGGCCAGTCGCCTGTCACACCTTCTCCCTAAAAGGCCCGCCCACGCTGTCCTTCTTTTGCTCCCTGGCAGGTGGCAACAGCAGTGACTCAGACCCAGACGTCGGGACCACCGTCCTCAACCTGCAGCCCCGAGCCAGGCGCTTCTTGCCAGAACAGTTCTCAAAGAAAGCCCCCCAGGCCTATAAAATGGAATGGAAGAACGAGGTAGGCGCTGATTCCGGGCCAGGGCAGCCCTGCAGCTCCCCAGCTGCCCACAGCAAAGAGGGGGGCCCCCAGGCCCCAGGTGTGCTCTGCCAGCCCCTCCTTTCCAAAGGCCACTTTGGCTCCGTGCGGGGCGACCGTATGAACGAAGGCATCCGACCCAAGGCGCCACCTAGGCTGGTCCGAAGGGCATCAGAACCTGGAAACCGGAAAGGTCGATTCGGGAGTGAGAAGCCTTAATGGAAATGGCCAAAGCAGACCCGGGGGGGACCGGCCCTGCCCAGCTGTGGCTGGTTACCCAGCAACCTGACACAGCAAGGGAATCCACTTCCAACCCTCTATGCATCTAAATACTGTCCTTGGGTGGTAGAGCCATGCCTTTGATCCATGGGGTGAATGCTTATCCCAAGAAGAAGAAAATCAAAGAAACAGAAGCCCCATAAAATATCTCATATGACCTGTTGCTAGCAGTTGTATTCTTTGCAAGCCTGAAGAAAAAAAAGCCACGTGTGCCTGTATTGAGCTTGAAGGACAGAACTTGAAATTTTTAACACACCCTTGTTGGTGAAAGTTTTAATATATACATATATGCCTCAGATTTTATTTATGAAAAAATATGTATATCTGTAATTAGTTTTTCAGTGAATGGCACTAAAAATACTCAGAACACCTTTCCGTGGCATCCAGGGCAGCTCCTAGAGGATGGGGGGGCCATCAGCTTGGGGTGGTGTTTCCTGATCCTGAGCTGATGCCAGTTAAGGAAAAGCACAGCACGGAGCAGAGACCCCTGAGGACGGCAACAGCCAGAGCGTCTCGGCAGAACCTCGTGGCCTGGCTCCCAGACTGCAGCGCCTATGAAATGAGGAGAGTCAGCTGGTTTTCAATTTGTTCCTCATTTGACCTCGTTGATGTCGTTTTGGGTGACAGACATCTAGATTCCATCTCCCCGTCGTGTTTAAATGGTACAAAGAGAAGGGCTGTGTGGGTGAAACCAGCTTATGCTGTATGCCAGACTCAGAGCCAGCTTGTGATGAAGTCTGGCCTCACGTGGTGGGTGTGGAGATGACAGGGCAGCGCCTGCACAGCTGGCTGCCGGGTTTTATATTGTGCAATACTGGGAGGAAGATGCAGGAGATCCCCTGTCACGCCCACCTGCAGCCACCTGCTTTAGACCTTTTCTGTAGCACATTCTAGAACTTTGAATCCAGGACAGAGGCTCCAAGCAGACAAGGATAAAAGTAGGGATAAACAATATTCCAATGTTTAACAAATTGGTGAGAATTCAGGTTTTGAATTTTATGCAGGAAGCACTTTGGAGAATGTGGGAGTTCTCTTTTTTTTGCACTAGTCTGTAATTTGTTACCTCTCCCCCCTCAAGAAAGTAGTAGCTCAAATTCTTCATCTAAAAATGAATTCTACTGAGTACTGAGTACTTTTTAAAAGTACAGCAGAAAGACAAGAAGTGGAACATAATCATTAAAGATTAATATTGGAATCTCTCAGACTATAGATTTTATTGGCCTGTCACTTTTCCCAGAAAAACCCCCTCTTTAAAACTTGACTAGAACAAGACTCAAAATTTCTGGGTTTAGATATGAGATGAAGCCACTCATGTAGTCCCTTGGATTCACACTGGAGATACAGCAAAGGAGACAAGTGACCACATACAATTGCTGCAAAAATATGAATAAATTAAACAAAAAGATCTGGTACTTAGAAATCCTCAGCCGTAAATCTTATCCCTTCCTTCTTCCTCCACCAACGTGAAGTAAATCTTCTACCTTTTTTTCTCATATTCTAAAATCTTGGAATACTGCTAGATTGTTGGGCATGAGACAGAGGGAAGGGTAAACACACAAGGTACAAGTTCAAAAAGTGCACGATTTCTTTCCCAAACTCTCCCAGGTTGATCAGTGGAAAGCAATGTAGACGTAATTTGAAAACTACAAGTTTAGGACCCTGTGCCAAAATTCTTAATTTTAAATGGAAATATTTATATATAAAAAAATATATATGTGTTTCATCTGCTGGAAATAAATTAAAACTTTTAATTTAGAATTTTCATTATAGGACTACGATTTATCAAGAGATGTGATGTATATTCTTGAGAGTTTGAAGACTAAGTTACAGTTTATGAAATCTGAAAAGGAAGGTTGAAATGTAAAATGATCTTAAAAATGAATTTCCTGATTTTTCTTGGTGTCCTAGATTAATAAATATTAGAAGGAGTGTAACGTTCTGGAACGGAAGGAGAGAAACATGGAAATGTTTATTATGATAAACATTCTTGTTAAACACGTACACCAAATTCAGCTGTCACCAATTAAAAGTCAGGTAAAACACTTGGATGACACTGTGTACATTTCTAAAAAGGAACACTTATGTCATTTTATCTTTATTATCAGTTTAAACTTTTCCTTATCTGTGGAATGATAAAATCGATGAAAAAGAAATTTGACTTTAGTTTTTTCTCTGTACCTTCTTTTTATGAAATTATTAATTTCTAGACACTACAGGAGGAGAGGGTATGGAGTTGAAACCCTTTAACTAAATGTCACAACAATCTAAATTTCTGCAGTACAGAAACATCCCTGCCCTTGTAAATGATTCCCTTGTTTCAAACAACACCTGATCCGGCCAAAGTTCCAGTGTGACTGGGGAATTTTGATGGGTCTTTAATGTTTGTTGTAAAAAAAACTGATTTGAACTATTTACAAAGTCAGGGCTTATTTCTTTATATGTGATGCTAAGGCCGATTGTTGGGAGCAGCTATGTCAGTCAGCAAATGATTAGAAATTGGCCCCAAGTCTGACACTTTTTAGAAACATGTGTTTGCTGTATATGCCTCCAAACATTCAGGGTGAAATTCCCTTCGGCTTTTGCTAAGCTTTGGAGTCGGGGTGTACCGTTTTACCTGGCGGACGGTGGGGGGGCATGTTTGTTTATATAAGAAGCGAGAAGCAGTTATTTATTACATGTCTCAGCACATTTTGCATCTGTTGCATTGCCCAAATCATGTTTATGTTAAAACTGGCATTTCACAAACAAGTATGAGAACTATAATATTTTATGAGTTCCAAGTGCATACTTTACTCTTTCAAGAGTGATTGAAAGGTTTCTTTGTGCAGTTGAAGTAGCTGTGACATTATGTTGAGGCCTGAACACTGAATATTGATTCCCTCCATCAGCTTGAACAAGTCAGGCTCATGAATCAGAACTGTCTGGTGATCTGGGGTTTTCTGGTTCATTTTTTTTTCTCCACTTTTAGAGCAAAATGGGTAGTTTTCTGGGTTTTTTTTTTTAAGATTTTTTTTTTTTGATGTGAACCATTTTTTCTTTAAAGTCTTTATTGAATTTGTTACAATATTGCTTCTGTTTTATAATTTGGTTTTTTGGTGGCAAGGCATGTGGGATCTTAGCTCCCTGACCAGGGATTGAACCCACACGCCCTGCATTGGAAGGCAAAGTCTTAACCACCGGACCACCAGGGAAGTCCCAGCTTGCTGGTATTTTATATCCCACATTTTAACCAGGTCCTTTCTTCAGCCTACCTGCAATGCAAGTGAGAGCCCCAGCTGGTAACTGCTGCCTGGCAGGGACCATATAGCTCTCATCCACGAGAAATGACAAGAAATGACAGCTCCCTTTGGAATTTTTCCCAATGTCATTCACTTCCCACGTGGCTGACACCCTCAGACGGTCGGTCAGCAGATGGTGGCCAGATACCCACATGGTTAGTTAGTTGTTGAGTGTTTTCAGTGTTCTGCTGCCACATCATTTTCCAATCCCTTTTATATTTCTAGTTTTCTACAGTTTTTTTTCAAATAAAATTCTACTTGACTACCTCTAAGAATAGTCAATAAACTGTGGGTCAGTCCTCATACCGGTCTGGTCAGGGAATGAGTTTTTCTGTGTACAGAGTTAACCAAGCTACTGTAAATGGACGGTCACGTTTCAACCCACATGGTGTATTGATTCTTTTGGATGGCTCGGGACCTTTCAGTCTGTCACAGAGGTTTTATGGGGACCCGTCATCCTCGTATTGTAGGGTGGAGAAAATCCCTCCGTGAGATGCCCAGCAGACTTAATGCTGGACATACTGGTGGTGACTTTTCTGATTTTCACTTCTGTAACGAAATACTTTGAATTAAATATTCAAATGTTTTTCCCCTTTTTTATTTCATTGGGTCCTGCTGAGTCATAAGTACGAGTGAGTGGTAACTGAATTTCTAATTTAAACGAGGCTTTTTTTCTACTTAAATTTCTAATTTAAATGAGGCCTCCAGTTACAGTATCTGCCAAACAGAAATTTTATGTGTGTATGCTGACAAAGGAGCGCTTCTCCTGGTTTCTGTGAAATGTCATACAGAAGTTTAAAATATTAAATTACATGGAAATGTTTAATTAATCACTATGGAGAAAATAATACATCACATGAAACTAGGAAAGCCCCAGAAATTCCAACTTTTATATTTATACATCAAAACCATTCTCATTTGTACTAAATGGGGTCATGAGAGCTGGAATTTGTGAAAGAAGAATTTTTAAGAGTATTAAAGTAGTTTCAGGGGCTTCCCTGGTGGTGCAGTGGTTGAGAATCCGCCTGCCAATGCAGGGGACACGGGTTCGAGCCCTGGTCTGGGAAGATCCCACATGCCACGGAGCAACTAAGCCCATGTGCCACAACTACTGAGCCTGCGCTCTAGAGCCCGCGAGCCACAACTACTGAGCGCTCGTGCCACAACTACTGAAGCCCACGCGCCTAGAGCCCGTGCTCCGCAGCAAAAGAAGCCACCACAATGAGAAGCCCGTGCACCACAATGAAGAGTAGCCCCCGCTCGCCGCAACTAGAGAAAGCCCGCGCGCAGCAACGAAGACCCAACGCAGCCAAAAATAAACAAATAAATTCATTAACAAAAACAAATAATAAAATATATTTTACACGTGAGCCACTCTTGGGAAACACAGTGTTGTATGTACATGGTGTTCACTCACTGTGAGACCAGCTATTTAGACCAAGGTCACAGCTGATCAATCCCTGGGACTAAACTGACCGTTCTGTTTGTAGCACACGAATCACTGGATGCCGAGGCCTCAGGACCAGCATGGTGCAGTGGAGGGCACACAGGGGCAGGAAAGAAGGGGCACATCAGTGAAAGGTTCTGACTGCAAACTACTGCGTGGTCAGAAGTGGCAGTGGCGAGATCAGCTCTGGGTCTTTCTACCCCCTGCGGTCGGTGTACAACCCACCACTCCCAGTGGCTCCTCTGTCTACACACTTAAGTTTTATAATTGATAAGCCATGTAGTTCAAAAAGGCCCAACTTCAAATAGAATCCTAAGATCTGAATGGATTTGATGATTGCCAATTAATTGAAACAAACAAAACCGGTGATAACTTCTGTTTACATTCTTTTCTCCTAGTAAAAAGTTGGCAGGGAATCATGGGAAAAACACGTTACAGTTTAAAAAGCGGGCTCTCATTCTGACTCAGCGAGGTCCTTTCAGATCCAGCCATACCATCTCTTCAGGCCTATGTCTTCTCAGAGGTCAACTGAGGGAGACATGACCGAGGGATCCTTCTTGATCTAAGGGCACTGCAAGTCCTCACCATCTGCACACTTCCTTTTTGGTAAACCTCAAACCCCTATTTTACTACAGCCATGATGGGTGGCCTCAGAGGCGTAGGGTTATACTTTCAAGATGTGTTGCCAGGTGGGAGAGGACTTACCACCAATGTGCCGGAAAAGAACTGCAAAACGCCATAGGAGGAGCCTATAAAAAACATAAATAACATCCATAAAATCAGCTAGACCCATCGCAAAACCGGATGAAATGAACAGAAAAACATTAGGGAAAAAAAGACCAGTTTTAAAAAGTAAATTACCCCATAATAATTTTTCAGATGGAAGAGTAAAGTAATACAATTTTTAGTAAAAGGCCTTCAGAATAAAATTGAGGGAGAGCAGGAGAGAGACTAGAGGCAAAGGTCACCCTTAGGGACCTTGAGAGCGTCTTTCTCACCCTGCGTGAGGCGAGAAGTCATGACTTCTCCATGACTATAACATTAGGCTACAGGTTCCCGCAGGCAGGAGCCCATGCCTAACCAGCTCCCTGGTTAGAGAGGCTCAGTAAGTACCTGTGACGTCACAGGCGGCCTGGGGCACGGGGGTGACGCTATACCCAGAAACCTCTCCGAACATACGTAGTCTACGAAAAGATGAACTACATTTGCTCCAGGGTCGTACTTTGAAATAGTCTGAAAATTCATTTTATCCCCTTTTCAGTTCACCGTTGGATATGACTTAGCTAAAAGACTGATGTGTTTTCAGGTACTCAGTTCAGGGGGGTTGAAAATCGGTGCTCTGAAAATGTGCAGGATTGCTCACCTACTATTCCAGCAACTGTTGGACTCGCTCCAAGAGACTTGACATGAAGGCTCAGTAAAGGGGCGACCATGCTTACACCAAACAAATCCTAAGCAACAAAACGCTTATTAACGCAAATTGGAAACTGAGGCCTGAGTGTTTTTAAAGTGGTGATCCTAATTATAAACCGATTAAAAAAAAAAACACAGTATCTAAAATTTTGAGCAAACAAGAACTCAAAATTGTATTCTACAGTAAGCTATACTCATCAGGTTCAAGGAATCAAGGAATCCAAATACAATGTGTTACAACAGTTGCCACCTGTAAATGCCTGGATCGCCCTGACCGAGAATCCATTTTAACTTTAGCTTCTTTGTCACTGATCCTTAATATACAAGGAGCATGTACTACATGCATTCCTCAAATTTAAAAAATGGGGAGTAATGAAATGAGCAAAGAGGGAGGGATAATGCGTATTTCTGAGCAAAGCAGCACCTGTTAAATAATGTGAAATTCCTCCCGGAGTCAAGGAAAGAGACCCATGTGCCGTCTATAGCCTGACGAGGTAAGACCTGAAGGGAAGGTCTCAGTACAGCAGAAAGGAGAGAGAAGGCTGGGGTACTAGGGGATGGCCTGCTGTTCTTCACTTAAGGCACAGAAGGCGCATGGGCTCTGAGCTCAGAGGTTTTCGATTCCAGCTCCATCACTTACTAAGCATGTGCCCTTGGAAAGTTATTTCATGTTACCAATGTCCGTGCTGTCATCTGTAAAAAATGGGGATAACAGTACCTGCCTGGTAGAAACAGGATGAACATTAAGAGACATGACGGCTGAGAGAGGTCTGACACGGCAGAAGTGGAAACGTGTCCTCTTTCCTTCAATTCTGGGGTAAGTACTGATCGTTTTGGCTAATACTCTGAGTTAGTAGAAAGACATTTTTTCCTTTAAGTTTTGCTTTCCTTCCTCTGTCACTTGGTTACCTGCTACAACTGGTTCAGGAGAGGAAAAACACATCTTGCACACACACAGTTTTCTTTATATTCAACCCAAGTTCCTTTTCCTGTAATCCTGGTTAAATAGAAATATCTTTTTTCTTCCACAATTAATCCTTTGCTTCCTTCTCTTGGTGGCTGTACATTAACCTAACAGAAACACGAACTTCCAAATACGCTTCTTAGGGGCCCTTTTCCATGGTTACAGCTTTAGATGGCCATAGACTTAATATCCAGTGACCTTAAATAGCTGACACATTTATAATACCAGAACCATGGCTCATTACTTCAATTTTAAGATTACTTAAAATTTCCTCTGGTTCTGAGCCAATTTCTTCTGAGCTTTACTATCAGCTTTGCCCCATCAGCCTGCTGATGCTTTATATGATTTATAAGACTCAAAATACATCAGCTAGCTATTGAGTTTTCTGGATTTTTCAGAAAAGGAAACTCAATTGTCCAACAAGATTTTTTTTTTTCCAAAAAAATTCCCAGTACCACTTGTCATTTATTTCAAATGATTATTCTAAATGAGAAGGGGAGAGGAAGCTGTAAGTAGTCAGGCTGAAATCTATAGGAGGTAAATATGAAAACAGCAACTCATGATAGACTTAAACACTTAGTGAGCCTGAAAAATATTATCTTTCTCTAGCCGGCTGCTAGCTCTTCCCTCTCAGGAAGTTCTGTTTTAAAATTGACTTCTCCATGACTATAAAAGGCAACTTCTCCCTTCTTCTGAAGCCATAGCTTCTTCAGAACCACCCTCTTTTGAGTGCACTTCCAATCTGGCAACTGGTCATGTGCTTATAACCATTTATAAGGAAATCAGGTGAGAGGGGACCACTTAAACCTTTCTCGGGGAACATCTACCTCTCTCGGTGATATCTGATGAATACATTCTAAAGTTTCAGGACCCTTTTCAGGGTAGGAACCCAAATATTTCTTGATTAGTGGATTATTTTTTTTTAATAAATTTATTTATTTATTTTTGGCTGTGTTGGCTCTTCGTTTCTGTGCGAGGGCTTTCTCTAGTTGCGGCGAGCGGGGGCCACTCTTCACCGCGGTGCGTGGGCCTCTCACTATCGCGGCCTCTCCCGTTGCGGAGCACAGGCTCCAGACGCGCAGGCTCAGCAATTGTGGCTCACGGGCCCAGTTGCTCCGCGGCATGTGGGATCCTCCCAGACCAGGGCTCGAACCCGTGTCCCCTGTATTGGCAGCCAGATTCTCAGCCACTGCGCCACCAGGGAAGCGCGGATTTTTTTTTTTTTTTTTTAAAGAATTATCACCTGACTAATGCTGATTCAATGGAATCTAAATCTCTCCGAGTATCTGGAGGAAAGAAAGGACCGCAATCATAGCTCTTAGCATCATTTTAGGGTGCTAATCAAAAAGTACCTAGAGGGTCATCTTAGTCTTCCTTCCTGAACAAATTAAAACCTGGAAACACAGATAAGAGCTAAAAACAAAACATTTTGACAAATGCTTTAATCCTATTCCTTTCCTCTCCCAATTGGAAACCATCTTCCCAAAAGTCTTAGGGGTCTTTACATCCCTAGATATATTAAAAATAACAACTAAATTATGTATAATATTCCTTAGATGTTAGCTAACAAAGAGCCTTTAGATTCTTCAAGGATACCCAAAGTGGCATATATTTTAATTGTTTACAACGTTTTCCATTAAAAAATTCCCTATTCTCTTTTAACTCTGGGAAATCTTACATTTTCTCCTTAAGATATTAGAGACCTAATGATTCTTTTTAATTATTAAAATTATTAAAACTTTCCATCAGGCTTGCTAGATTAGACTGTGCCATGTGCACAGCATGTAGCCAACATACGAGAAGCTTGGAATATTCAAATCTGTATCGGAAGGCCATAGTGAATGATCTGCGAATTTATTTTTAAAATCTCAAACTATTTTGCATTCTCGTCATGTTGGTCTCCAAAACTCTCTGAACCCTGGTCTGGACTTTCCAGGTAAGGGTCCAAATCCTTTTCATCTGGCAGAGCCAGATTCCAGTACCATCTGAGCATGGATGACACAGAACTCCCTTTCCAAATTTGAAGAAACACCCAGAGTGGACGGTTCTGGATTCTGGGTGACTGGATTGGAAGGCTGAAGAGGCACCACATCCTGAGACTGAACTAAGATTAAAGAAATGGGATCAGAAGGAGAGCCAGGCTCTGAACCCAAGCACTGAGCCTGGGGTGGGGTCGCCATGGTAACTGGAGACAGATCCTGGTGCAAACGTTGCCCTCCCTGGGTGGGTCTCTCATGGTTCTGTGTCTAAGGGATTTGATGAATATGCTTCCCTCGTTGTCTTAACAGCTACTAACTCAACATTAAACTTGACAGACTGTTGAACACCTTGCACTGAGGATGGGGAAGGAGGCTGTCCCCCAGCTCCTCTCCTAGCTAAGCACAGCTCAGCATCCTAACTCGAGTCAGGCATCAGGCTGAGGAGTTGTGATTTTCACCTGCATCTGGGCAGAAAACAGTAATTCCTCTTTGCCAGGACCCAGTGCCCTTGGGGACCATCTTCAAGGCCTCAGAAGGCAGCCTTCTCCCATTGACACTTAACCTGACCAGCTCCTTTTGCCTTCAAGATAAAGTCCCAGGCCCAGCAAAGAGGAAATCCTCCTGGGTCCTTGTCCCAAGGCTGCCCTAACCCGGATTAGCTCACAACCAGGGCAACTGAACCAGGCCTAGACTTGGGAAAAGAGGGGTGAAGAGGCAGAGGTAGGGTTCCTGCATATAATGGCACAGGAACTACCAACACAAGCTTAGTTAATAATACTGCAAGGTCTTCCCGATTGGGAACGTGTATCACAGTGCCTGGAGCTCCATAACCCCTACCCCATAACAGGTTTTCAGAAATTCCACGAATAAATGGAGGGCCAGCTGGCTGGCTGGATGGCTTACCCTACCATACACTCAGTTTTCTAATCTTTCCATTCTACATGGGAAATTAATAATTGTCCTTATTAAACCAGGACGTGCACACAAGTCGTAACAAAACCGAACCTGCCTTGTGCAATATATAAACAGTTTGTCGAAAGGCAGATGTGTATAATTCACTGTGATTTGCATTTTTAAGCATTCCAGTCTACCAGGAACGCTAAGTAAAATGTACCTCATTCTGCCCAAGCGAGGTGATCAACAGAACTTCCCCACCCGGCCTGGTAAAAGGGCCTGTGTGTTCCTACCGCTCCCGCAGCTACTGCACAGCTGGGCTTCCCCAAGCTTGCCCCGTGCGCCCCTGCTGTCCAGGCTGCAGGTGATGCACTTGCCACAGGATCTAACACGCAGGGTCACCCTCGAGCGCGACTCGGTCACCGAGTCACAACTGAAGCTGGTGCTGGAGCGTCTTAAACAGCGGGGCTGCGATTGGGGGGCGCGAACTGGACCCAGTGCAGGCGCAAGTGGCAAGCCTCATTTGCGGTCATGTGCAGAGGTAAGGCGGTTACGGGGCAAGAGCGGGACTGAGAGGTAGGGAGGCATCACCAGGCAGACCGCTGCAAGGAAAAGCACCCTTGATCGGGTTCCAGGTCGCGGACGCAGCCGGCACTTCGCGCCCAGCCCCGCACACACTCACCAGGAATCCCAGCACGTAGAGACAAAGCAGGAAGCCGCGGGCTCCGACGGTACCGGGGCCGGGAGCCCCCGCCTGGGCCCCTGCCGCGGCCTCAGTGTCGCCGAGGCCAGGCCCCGGTCCGGAGCCATGCCGCCTCGGGCCCTGCGTTCCATAGGCGCACACGCGCGATGGGCCGCGCTCACGTGACAGGCCCGCGGCGCTGGCCCCGCCCCCCGGCGGAAGCGAGCGGCTGCGCCTGCGCGGAGCCGAACGCCGCGGGCGCCCCTCCTTGGGCGGCGCTTCCTAAGCAGGCGCGGCGGGAGAGTCTGCACGGGTCACCGCTGGTTCGCGTCCCGCCCGGGGAGTGGACGTGTGTGCACGACGCGCTGGTTTTGTGACGGTGTTGATGAAGCTCTGCGTATCCTGGGGATAAAGAGCCCGCCGCCCATGCTATTGGAGGGCTGGAGGTAATTAAGATGATGAGCTTCATCTGAGGAGAGGTAGGGGTGGGCCTAGGTGGTAGCGCCGGCTTCGCTGGGCCCTGGTTGGCTGTGGCTGACCTGGAGAAAGTTCCTTTGGCCCCTCGCGGTTTCGGTTTGCCCCCTTGAAACACAGGAGGACATAGTGTGGACCAGCCTCTTGCAGCTGTGAGGATTCTACGAAAGCCGCGAGCGCTTTCTCTGGGGCCGCGACGGGGACTCACATTTGGAACATTCGCTGCCCTTTTGGCCAGTTGGAGCCGCCTGGTTTTGAGGTTTTCCGTCGCAGGAGGGCAGGGCTTCCACCAGAGGCGTAACAAAGGTTCTCCTGAGAGGAGAGGAGACCCTCACGTGGACGTTTGGGCCTCCGCAGGCCACCAGCCCGTCAGGAGGCAAAAGGGGTACCTCTCCTGGCTGGAGTGATGGAGCCTGGTTAGCGAGGAGAAATGGGGTGATGTACAGTGGCGGGAGGAAGGACTTTATGTGGAAAATTCCAGAAACATAGAAACAAAAGGAGATAGAACTCAGGAAGAATGAGTTCCTGAACTCGCGAAGGAAGAGTTGCATCCTTGCATGAGGTGAAGGCCCCTGACCAGCTTATGTTTAGGCTGAGGGCAAGTGGAGGAAGAAATAGGTAGGAAAAAAAAAAGAAAAATCAAAGAAAAAAAATCTCAGTTTTGGAATCAGTGTCTCTTGTTACTCCTATAATAGCTGTTTCCAGCAATAAGTTGATTCAGGGACACTTAGTTTCAAGCTTCATTTATAGATAGGAAATTTTATATGTTAATTGTCATGCTGTTGTCAATTTGAATTAGGTCATTAACATTACTACTGTTTCTGAAATCTCTAGAAAAGTTTTCTCCTTTAGATAAAGAACCTTGGCAAAAAAAAAAAGAAATAGGTAGCAAAAGAAGGAAGCCATAGATACCAGCTATGACCTTGGGCCCGGGCCCAGTAGAAGCTTTGCATATTTTCTCTCTGTTATACATGTGGGTGTTCGCGTATGCTAATCTTCTTCTGTCTTCTTCCAAGTGTAATTTTACATACAAGCAGTTGGAGCCTAACTTTACAACTTAGTCTTTAGGTAACAGAAAATTTAGTAAGACTGACTGAATTTGAGGAGTAATTGTGGAGTAATGTATCGAGCCAGAATGGGTGCAACGACTGTTGAGACTTTTTTCCTTTTGTTAGGTGGAAAAATAGAGTTGTTTTATGAAAATTGAAATGTGGACAGAAGGATGCATTTGGAAGCTGAGTACCAAAGAATGGACTGTGCCAGTTTTCAGTTTATTGCTATTAGCTCCAAATACACGCATTATTGCCCTGCTGTGTGATCCTGGAGCTGGACCCTGCAAACATATCTATCTCCTTTGCTAGGTGGCATGATGTTAAACTCTGTCAATAGGCCGTGCTGAGGGACGCTGCATGGGGAAGGAGCTTCTCTTCCAGACTAACGTGCTTTGTGTGGCAGCCGTGAGAATGTGAGACACTTAGTGTTCCTTAGCCCCCAGCAAGGTTCAGTGGCACCCATACAGGCAACAAGTTCAGTGGGCATCCCAGCTGGTTTCCAGGGGAACCTCCCAGGTGCCCCAGCAAGTAACTTCCTGGCCATTTCCATAGGCACCCCCCTCTGGTGGCTTCCCAGTGGGTTTCATCAGTTTCCCAGCTGAATGCAGTAGGCAAGCACAAGATATAAAAGACATCTGTATTTGATAGAAAGATATAAAATTGTTCTTATTCACAAACCACATGGTCATCTATGTAGAAAACACTAAGGGATCAACAAAAAAATGTACTAGAACTAGGTCCCAATGGAGTTAAAGTAGATAACAGAAAGTAGCTGAAACACTCAGAAATATCTGGAGATTAACAGCACAGTTCTAAATAACACATAGTCAAGGATACACTCTCAAGATAAATTTCAAAAAATATTTTCAACTAAATGAAAGTGAAAATACAACTTATCAAAGTTGGCAGATGCAACAAATATGGCACTTGGAAATTTATAGCATTGAATGCATATGTTAGAAAAAAGATCTAAAATCAGTAATCCAGGATTCCACTGTAGGAAACTAGAAGAAGAGCAATTTTACTTTCTCTGTTTAGAACCAAGTTTCTGATCTATATCACATTCCTTCTTCCTGAAGAACTTTCTTTAACATTTCTTATCTTACGTGCTGGCAATGAATTCCCCCTGTTTGTATTGTATGACTAGGTTTGTTTTTTCCTTTACTTTTAAAGGGTATAGAATTCTGGAGTGAGATGTGGGTTTTTTCTTCATTCAGTCCTTATAAGATTTCACTCTATTGTTTTCATCCTTGTATATTATCTGATGATACATCTGCTATATTCTTCTGTAGGTAATTTGTTTTTTTTCCTCTGGCTGCCTCTAAGATTTTATCTTTTTCTTTGATATTCAGCAGTTTGAATATGATAGGCCTACTTGTGTGTTTTTTCTATTTTGCTGTTAATCCTGCTTTATACTCTCTGAGTTTCTTTGATCTGTTATTTGCTGTGTTTCTAATTTAGGAACATTTTCAGCCATATTTCTTCAAATATTTCTCTGCCCCATTTTCTGTCTTGTACTTCTGGGACTCCAGTGATGCAGTAGCATGACCTAATGCTATTACCTATTAGACCTTGAATGATGTGTTCTGTTTATTTTTTTCTTTCACTCTTTTTTTTTTTTTCATATTTCAGCTGGGATAATTTCTATTGATCTGTCTTCAAGTTCACTGATTCTTCCCTTGGCTGTGTTTAGTCTGCTGATGAAATTGTCAAAGACAATCACCATCTCTGTTATTGTGTTTTGATATCTAGAATTTGCATTTGATTTTTTCTTACAGTTTACATCTCTCTGCTGCAGATGCCTATCTGGTCTTAAATATTGTCTACCTTTTCCAACATAATCTTTAACATATTTATCATAATTATTTTAATTTCATTGTGTGATAATTTCGACATCTGTGTCATATCTGGGTTTGGTTATGATGATTGCTTTGTCTCTTCAGACTGTGTTTTTTCTTTCTTTTTCTTAAAACAACATTACTGAGATATAATTCACATACTACACAATCAACCTATTTAACATGTGTAATTCAATAACTTTTAAAATATTTACAGAATTGTGCAACCATCACAAAAATCAATTTTCGAATACTTTAATCACTCCAAAAAGAAAACCTGCACATCTTAAGCATAACCCTCCAAACCCCCAGCCCTCCAAAGCTTAGGTAACCACTAATGTACTTTCTGACTCTATATTTGCTTATTCTGGATATTTCAGAATGCATGGAATTATATAATATGTGTTCCTTTGTGACTTTTTTTTCCTCTTAGTATAATGACTTCATAGTTCATCCATATGGTATAGCATGGACGCTAAACATTCATTGTATGGTTACACCACATATTATTTATTTCTTCATTAGTTGATGGACATTTGGGTTGTTTCCAATTTTTGGATATTATGAATAATGCTGCTATGAACATTTGTGTACAAGTCTTTGTGTAGATGTATGTTTTCATTTCTCTCACAGTGGAGCTTCTAGGTCATTTGGTAACTTTCCGTTTAAACATGGAGGAACTGTCAAACTGTTTTCTAAAGTGCCTGCACCATTTTGTATTCCTACTGGCAATATATGAGTGTTCTAATTTCTCCACATCCTCATCAACACTTATTATCTAATGATTGTGGATTTACATTTCCCTGATGGGCAATAATATTGAGCATCTTTTCATGTACTTATGGGTCATTTGCATATCTTCTTTGAAGAAATGTCTGTTCAGACACTTTGCCCATTTCTAAACTGGTTGTTTGTCTTTTTATTATTGCGTTGTAAGAGTTCTTTATATATTCTAGATACGAGTCCTTTATCAGATATATACTTTGCAAATATTTCTCCCAGTCTGAGGGTTATTTTTTCACTTACTTGGTAGTGTCCATTAATGAACAAAAGTTTATTTTGATCATGTCCAGTTTATCTAATTTTTGTATTGCTTGTGCTTTTGCTGTGATATATAAGAAATCATTGCCTAATTAATGGTCATGAATATTTATACCCGTGTTTTCTACTAAGAGTTATATGGTTTTAGCTGTTACATTCAGGCCTGTAGTCTATTGTGAATTACTATTTTTTGTAAATTTTGTGAGATAAGGAGGGAGTGGGCTGTGGCTAAAATGTCAAGGACTCTTGCTGTTGTCAAAATTTATGTAGATTTTTTTGAACAAATGTTTCATCATTTGCTCTTTGCTTTTAGGACAATTTTCTTAGAATTTAAATGGTCAGATGTTTTAAATAGATTTCACAAGTTACACTAGTTTCACTGGGGAGTTGATCCGTGGAACTGCCCTGGCTGTCCTTCTGGAAGTAGAACTCAGACTGGTTTTTCTTGCTTTTCACGTTCCTGTAATATTTTGTTGAAAGCTTGGCATGTGGTATAGGGCAGTAATAGTGAAATTATACTATTACACATATATACACACACGTTTCCTCCTGCTGGTCCTTCAGCGTGAGGGTGTGTGTTAATCTGGTCGAGAGTGGTCTGAGATTGTAGTTTGTTGTTGCCGCGGTTGCCCTCCATACACCATAGGCTTGACCTTTCTCTAGTGCAGTGTTTCTCAACTAGGGTGACTTTGCCTCCTGGGGACATTTGGCGCTGCCTGGGACGTCTTTGAATTTGGGGTGTGCTACTGGCGTCTAGTGAATAGAGACTAGAGATACTGCTGAATATCCTACAACTCACAGGGCAGCACCCCGCCCTCCACAACAGAATTATCCAGCACCTAATGCCCGTAGTGCCGAAGGTAAGAAACACTGCTCTAGTGCTACCTTACGTTTGAGGTGTGGGCTGGTTTGCTGGAGCATTTTTCATTACATCTGCTCCTGTCTTTGCTTTGGGTCTTCCCTCTGCACTGTCCTCAGAGACAGTCTTTCTGTTACAGTTCTAGGTGTATTCCACTGTTTTTTGTACTTGACCCGTGTTGGCACGTTGGTGGCTGGCAGGGGAGGGGAGCATTCTCTGATAACTGTGTCTCAGCCAGGCTCTGTCTTAGACGGGCACTGCGAACCTGAGTCTTGGGGGTGTAGCCTTCACAAGTGCTCCCATCCCTCTTTCAGCTGTAGTGCTGGGCCTGGCATCACATATTCCAGTTCCTGTCTTAGGGACAGAGGTTTTTTTTGGTTGTTTTCTTTTTAGTAGACTTTATTATTTAGAACAGTTTCAGGTTCACAGAAAAATGGAGCATGAAGTACAGAGAGTTCCCATATATCCTCTGTATCCACACACACAAACACAGCCTCCCTGAGTATCAGCGTCCTGCACCACAGTGGTACGTTTGTTATAGTCAGTGAACCTACACTGACTGGTAGTTATCCCCCAGAGTCCATCGTTTACTTTAGGGTTCACTCTTGGTGTTATATATTCTGTAGGTTTGGACAAATGTATCAGGATCTGTATCCACCATTATGGATTCATACAGAGTAGTTTCACTACTATTCTGCATGTTCTGTGCATATTCCTGCTTTTTTCTCAGGGGGAGAAAGTTCCTCCTCCCTCCCTTCTTTCCTTCCTTTCTTTCTCTATCCCTTTCTTTCTTGTCTTATTAACCTCTTGTCTTACTCAGCTACAGAGGGTTTCCACCAGTGCCCTAACGTGACAATTTTGTTGCTCTTCCCCATGCAGATTAAGGCTTTTGTTCCTTAGGGGAGAGAGGTCAGTGGTTTGGCAGTGGCTGCTTTTCTGCTCTCCCAGCCAGTACCAAGATGGGAAAGGATCTCAAGGATTGTTGAGAAAAAGTAAGCTGATCAAATCCTCCTTTAACGGGCCCTGCAGGGTCTTCATGCTGACCACACTTGGCCTGTATTGATTCATTAGACCTTTTTTTTAAAAACAGATCTTTATTGGAGTATAACTGCTTCACAATACCGTGTTAGTTTCTGTTGTACAACAAAGCGAATCAGCCATATGCATACACATGTCCCCAGATCCCCTCCCTCTTGAGCCTCCCTCCCATCCTCCTTATCCCACCCTCTAGGTCATTGCAAAGCACCGAGCCGATCTCCCTGTGCTACGCTGCTGCTTCCCACCCGCCAATTATTTTACATTTGGTAGTGTATATATGTCGACGCTACTCTCACTTCGCCCCAGCTTCACCCTCCCACCCCGTGTCCTCAAGTCCATTCTCTACGTCTACCTCTTTATTCCTGCCCTGCAACTAGGTTCATCAGCACCATTTTTTTTTTTTTTTTTTAGATTCCATTTATGTGCGTTAGCATACGGTATTTGTTTTTCTCTTTCTGACTTAGTTCACTCTGTATGACACACTCTACGTCCATCCACCTCACTACAAATAACTCAGTTTTGTTTCTTTTTATGGCTGAGTAATATTCCAAAATGGGACTTAATTAAACTGAAAAGCCTTTGCACAGCAAAGGAAACCATAAACAAGACAAAAAGACAACCCTCAGAATGGGAGAAAGTATTTGCAAATGAAACAACAGACAAAGGATTAATCTCCAAAATATACAAACAGCTCATGGAGCTCAATATCAAAAAAACAAACAATACAGTTAAAAAATGGACAGAAGACCTAAATAGACATTTCACCAAGGGAGCCATACAGATGGCCAAGAGGCACATGAAAAGATGGTCAACATCACTGATTATTAGAGAAATGCAAAGCATTAGAACTTTTTAGCTGAATATTCTTAGGAACTTATATGCTTGCCATTCTGCATTTCCCCAAATCTTGGGTCCTTTTTCTTCCTACAGAAGAAAGACAAGTTTTCCTCAGAAAGACAAGTTGGTTGATTGTTTACCAACTTGATTCTCCCATGGGTTCAAGGAAAGTCATTCATTTGAAGTTTGTCTCACCTTTTACTCGTGGAAAAGGTGGCAGAATGCTCTTCCCAGTTCTCTAAACTCCCAGATGAAAATGGAAGCCTTATTACTTTTTTCACCTTGTAGTATTTCTTTGACAACTGATGCTGAGATCTGCCTAGAGCATCTAACTCTTGACTTTATCTCCGTGTTCTGGGGTTACACATTAAGGCCTCACCCTTACAACCTCATTTAACTGGAATTACCTCCTCCTGGGTCCTAATTCCAAATATAGTCACATTGGTGGTTAGGGATTCAACAGATGAATTTGGGGAAGAGTAACAAATCAGTCCGTAATAACGAACTCTGCCATAGAGAGATTCAGAGTTGCCTTGATTTTCTCGATGATGAAAGGGGGGAAATCACAACACTTACCACAGTGGGTTATTGTGGAGGTTAAATGGGTTAATAAGCCCAGAGCTCTTAGAATAATGCTCGGGACAAAGTGAGTGCTCCGTATGTGCTGGGTGTTATTATTTTGTCGCTGTTGTCTTTTTTGTTATTTAGCTTTTGTGCTGTTTGAGTATCCTGATAAGTCCTCCCTTAACCCCTTATACCACACGTGTAATTAAATTAAATAGAACTTAAGGGACTTGGCTGAGCAGAACATGAAGAGAAGTCTGTATCACCTGCAGCGGTCAGACCCTTCTGCCTGTATTCTGACTGTAATTTCACACCAATGCAACACCAGCTACTTCCCCCCCCCCCCCCGACGAGACCCTTAGGGGGCACTAAGGTCACACGGCTGTGTCTCTCCCTGCCTCCCACACTCTCTCATGAATTGGATTGTCTTTCCTTTGGGGTCGACCTGAGCTGGCTCACAGACCTGCGGCTCATTTGAACTTTTCACAAGTCCCTTCTTGGAAAAGTCTTAGGAATGGAAATGTAAAAGTCCATCTTCATCTTTACAAATAAAGAAAGACCCAGTGGCAAAGGTATTTAAGGGGAAGGCAACATCCCCAGAGCCGAGGATAAATAAAAATGTCTTTCTCTAGATTAAGACTCAAGTCATGCATGCAAGATTCATGCAAAGCACTTTGACAACCAAGAGACCAGAGAGGGAAACCTTTTCATTCACAAGGCTTCTGGTATATGGAATATACGTGTACCCTCAGAAGGAAATACAACAAGACAAAGGGATGAGTAAATTAAATCAAAATTATAATCGTTAAATGTGTATTTGTTTATATAATACATTCCTGTAGGTTAGATAATTTTCATTTCTATTTTCATGTATCAGAAAATTTCCCCCTTGGTCCCCAGTTTTGTTTCTGAAATGTTTTTTTGTTTGTTGATTGCAATTGAAGGCAGGTTTTTAAAAAAATAAGTTCCAAGTTTTTTGCCCCTTTCCAGAGTTAAAGCACTTAAGTGCACTAAGTTCTTTATGGGAATTGAGCTTGGAGCTAGGCATCGGACCCTTTTTCAAAGTGAAAGATAATTTTGTAATATAACTCCCCTTGTGTGAGTTACTTGTGTAAGTAGCTCTCAGTTTAGTGGAGTGTAAACTGCCCACATTAATGAAGTGAATGAGCCTGTGGTTCCTGATACAGTTGTGTTCAGCATAAGCTATTTATCAGGGCCTTGGTACTTTGATGGCACCATCTTAGTTAAGGCTGTTCAGCATCAGATCCTGTGAAAATAGCAAATCCTTGCACTACAGTATTTGTGTGATATAAAAATCCCAATAGCAAATCCTTGATTTACAATATTTGCATTATATAAAAATCCCAGTGGACCAGTGTACCATGGAATGCAATTTTTTACTGTGGCCAGCAGATGGCAATGTTCAACCCAATTTAATTCAACTCAATAAGATTGATACTTGGTCAGCTAAGTTTTTACTGAGCACCTACATAAAGCGTTGTGCTAGGTGTTAGGGATGCAGCAGTAAACAAAAACAGAACCTCTTATCACCCCCACAGAGTTTATGTGTTGTTCCTGTACTCTGTGTAAGACGAGAAGACTTGTGAAAATAATCTCTTAAAATTACAGATTGTGGTCCTATTGTCATATTGTTGGACGGGGGAGGTAGCAGGGAGGGTGACACGCAAGAACCAAGAACCATAACACAAAACAGATTTACAAAGGTCATTAGAGTCACAGAGACGTATAGTAATGGTTCATGGGCAGGAAAAATCACTGTTTCAATAGTGATCAAAGGGAAACAATTAATTTTAGGGTCATCATTTAGTCTATTGTCTTGTGTCTAGGACTGTGGGACCACAATCCCTTATATGTAACCTTATATGTAACCTTGAGGGCCAGGTGTATTTAGAACTCAGAATTTTGAGGATTTTGAAAAAGTAGCAACATGCATATACTGTACATTACTTAACAACCCCTGTGGAACCTGGCGAGCCCTGTAATCAAACACATTCATGCTTGTGAAGTCAAATATGTAAGAATTCACACGATAGGTTATGTGCACCCTCATGCCAATCAGGTTTGCTTTGCCAAAAGCTTTTGGTTTTCAGAAATTTTGGATGTTGGAATGGCAGATAAGTATTGTGGATCTGCAATATATTATTCCAAGACAAAAAAGAATCTACCCGAAAATCTCCAAAAAACCACTCCAGTTTTCTGAAAGTTTGATTTCTATATTTGTTTACACATTTGTTCAGCACTTTTGGATGTTGAGCATTGCCATTCTTTTATTTTTTTTAAACTAAAGTGAACCAGAATTAATTTTTTTGGAGCATGTTTAGATAGTTTCATTAGATATTTTGAGATAATTAAGACTATTACAATATCAGGATTAGAAATTATGACCTTAGAAAAAAATGTTTTGCTCCTTATCACTCACAAATTAAGCATGGCTTGGGATTTCTGCTAAGTTTTAGTGTATTTACCGATAAAAAAACACAGTTAATTAAATAAAAAGACATTTAATCAAAATAGGGAAAGCCTTCCATTGTCTATGGCCATCTAGCCTTTGGTTGTCAAGTTTTATTTAATTTGTTAAAAAAAAAAATTTACCACACCACCTTGGAATGCTAATGATCTTTGTATCCTCAAGATTTTAAAAGGTTGACTAAAAATTTTTTAGATTGAAAAATTAAAAACATTTTTGCCATAATTTCTCTCAATGACAAGAGTCTCTAAAAGGGATGCTATTTCCAGGAAGTCAGGAGGATTGCCAAGTGAAATTATGACCGTAGAAATAATCAGAATGAGGGGAGAAAAGGCAGGGATGAACAGAGAATTCAAGGATCTTTCAGAATGGAAGAACACAACCCATACATGGTGACTTCTCATATCTGATTTCACAAAGTGTCTATGTTTGTTTGCTTCACTGTTTAGTCTTTATGTTGTTCTCAAAAGTATTTGAAGCTGCTTACGTAAACACATACAAAATAATAGGTTAAAAATATGCGTGAGAGAGAGAGAAAGTCAGGGGCACACAGAAAGGAAACTAAGGAAGTCGGGGTGGGGGAGGGAAGCAGGAAGCTGGGACATCACCTTTTGCACATTTGCCTCCGAGCTTTCCAGGTACCAAAACGAAGAAAAGTACTCTCAATGCCATGAGAATTAAGCTCGTTGAGGGTAGAGAGCACATTTTATTCACTGTCACGGTTCGAGGACACAGCACTCTGTCTTAGAACAGGCAAGTGATACGCATTTGTCAAATGAATCAAGTATAGTGTCTCTAAGATGAAAAATAACAGTAGTACTCTGTGGAAACACAACATTTTTTAGCATCCAGAAATTTCCTCCTGGTCTTCATAATGGGACACATAATAGATGTTGGGACCTGTGTCCCCAGTAACATCTTGAAGGATAATGGGGCAGATTGTCCATGGGACATTTGTTCATTCATTATTAATTTATTCATTGAACAAAATTTCTTGACCCAGTTTTTTTCAAGACACAGGAATTCAAAACTATCTAGAAGAGCAGGAGTGTAGTTACATATATGGGAAAGTGGTATAGGTTGTATAATACAGTCTCCTTGGAGAGTGCTGATGGTAACTCAACACTTAGAAGAACATGTTGCACACAGTAGCATGATGGTAAATGTTTGTGGAATGGATTAATGAAGAGTTCATCAGATAGGAGGAAGAGAAGGGACTTATCCTCCGAGGGGAGCAGAATAGGCAGAGATTTGGGGAACTGCTGGTGACCTAGGAGGGAGGATGGTGTGTATGGGTGTGAGGAGGGCTGGGAGCGCTTGGTGAGAAGTTAGCCTGTTGAAATAAACCTGAGTCAGATCTGGGATGCTAGCATAGGGAGTTTTATTTTATTTTCGTTTTAAAAATATTTCTTTTCCGTCAAGAATGATCCCCAGCTAAAGGCAGGATAGAAGAGAAGCCTAAGGTGTGTGATGCACCAGCTCCTTTGATGCACATCCTCTTACTTGATACCCCCGATCATCTTCTGCAGCGTTGTTCCCATTTTCCGTATTAAAAAAAACTCAGAGACTCAGAGCGTTGAACCGTTTGCCCAATATCAGTCATCTGTGAAAGGAAGTCCCCCTCTTCTTAATTCAATGAAATACTCGTTCTGAAATACCAAGTAACAAAGGAGAACGTGGGAATGAGAGCTGTTCCCTGCAGTTCCTGTTCTTGTCCCAGGTTCACCAGATCCTGGAGGGTCATTTTCTGGTCCCCAGTCAGCCACGTTGCCTTCTCGAGTAGCCTCAGGGACCCAGAGGACAGACTGAAAGTTATAAACAAATTATTGTAAATTATTGTGAATTGCCTTTGGCAGTGGGACCCCATGCAGAGCTCTCTTTGCTTACCTCTGGCCTTCTACATGAGACCAGGACCATCTTTAACTCCTACCAAAAAGACCTTTAGATGCTGAAATTCCCACCCAAGACATGGATTATTTCATATTCTACCTACTGAAGACTTACTTGTACTCAAGGCATCTAATATGCTTGGGAAGGTGTCTGCCACACAGTAGATGCTCATGAGTATTAGTTATTATCATTCACCTCCATTTACATTTCTGACCATCAAGGTCTCCCACAGGATTGAACCTGAGACACCATGCTTACTTATGCTTGTGCCCTTGCAGATTCACTATGACAATCATATCAGCGTAAAACAGATTCAGTATTCACCAAAGGAGTGGGCACGTACAGTGGCAATGGAGTTGTTCTGTTATAGGATTACTGTGAGTTGAGGTTGGTGCTAGGGTATGTCTGTCTCCCCTCATCACCTGGTCTAGAAAAGAGGCTGAAAGGGAAAAGATCCAACGTCTGAATTTGTAAAGAGATCATGAGGACACAGCAGCTGTTTAACAATCACCCTGGAGTATAGACAGTTTTTTAAGCTGCCGAGAGAACTTGGGGAAGAGATACTGAATGATTGTTGGGAACATTTTAGGAATCATGGTAAATTAGGAGTTTCAAATGGTAGACAAATGGTTCAGTTTTCTAAAGAAGAAAGATACTTTTTGACCCCTGGATGGTAAGTTCTATTTTATTTCTAAATAAGAGTCTACTATGGATTCTTAAAAAGATGGTTTGAGATTATCTACAGAGGAAGCACAGACCCTGCTAAAATCCACTTCTCCAAGTTTCACAAAGAGCAGGCCAGATCAGAGCCATTTCTTCTTGATGGATTACCAGTTGGATAGCTCAGGAAGCTACGTATTTGTATCACAGCCAAGAGTCCTAATACAAATGGATTTTCCTTTTATCTTAGTGCCCCTTGTGTGTCAAGCACTGTGAGAAGCACTGAGGATAATTGAGCTAAAGGAGTTCAGTTTGATGATGGCGGAAGTAGTCTATGGTATCTTTCTCAAATGGATGCCCACGAACGAACGAATGGTTGGAAACAATTAGATTGGTTACATTAGTAGCTGCTTTGATAAATATACATTTTGATAATGATGCTTATACCTTTTTGGATACACCAAAACATGGTGAAAAAATATTAGTTGATAGACCTCATCCAGAAAGATGATTCTTTGTGACAGAAACCAAAATTGAGATGAACTGTAGCAATAACAGATCCTACACTCTTTCTACTTATTTTAAAAATCCAGTTGTTTGTGTGTTTGTGAATGTGTGTTTGTTAAAGATTTAGTATTAATGCATAGATTTTTACAAGTCATTACAATATAAATAAAATAAATAAAACCGTCTTAAAAAGATTCCTCTTCCTCTCCGAACAACAACATTGTCACCTACAGTAAAGCTGCAAAACCACAACCACAGTCGTCTTGGGATGGGGGGGTGTGGCTGAGCCCGAGGATGTGTCTGGGGCGGCCAGAAGCTTATAATTTCAACCTTATGTACCTCATTCTAAAGAATCTTTTTTTCTCACTGGCTCATGAACTCCTCAAGATCAGGCCCTGCGTATCTGATAAAATGCCTGGACCCTCGCAAGTTCTCAGCACTTCCTGAAGATGCATTCCACCCCCCCCCCCAACCCCGCCCCGACAAAAACCCCCTTAATTTGATCTTATATTGTATTAATTATAGAACAGCATCTTTATTAGTTTCCTATTGCTGCTGTAACAATGTAACAAATTAACACAAAGTTAGTGGCTTAAAAACAACATAGATTTACTATCCTGCAGTTCCAGAGGTCAGAAATCCCCAAAGTCAAGGTGTTGGTAGGGCAACATTCCTTCCTGGAGGCTCTTGGATAGAATCTGTTTTATTCCCTCTTGCATCCTCTAGAAGCTGCCCACAATCCTTGGCGTGTGGTCTCTTTCCTACATTTTTAAACCAGCTACTCTCCGACCCTTTTTCTGTGGTCACGTTTCTTTCTCCGAGTACTGTCAGGAAAGCTTCTCTACTTTTCTTTTAAGGATTTATGTGATTGGATTGGGTCAACCTGTATAATCCAGGATATTGCTATGTAAGGTAACACATTCACAGATGACGTGATTATATTTAGGATTAGGGTATGGACATCTTTGGGAACCCATTACTCTGCTCATCACAGCATCCAAATAAGAAAGATGGTGATATTAACTTCGTTAGATTCTATCCGGTATATTCGCTATGCCTCACCTCAATCAAGTACTTGCAAATTGTAGCAAAGAATCAGAACAGCAAGGAGATTTGGAGTTGTTCCAATCTAAGGGATGTTTAAAGGAATGGGATGTTTAGCTTAGAAAAGTGAAGACCTATATTAAGGGGTGGAGTGGGGTTTGAGGGAGGCACGAAATGATTGCTTCTTCAAAATATCAGAAAGCTCTGTCATACGACAGAGTTTAAACGTGCTGTACAGCCTTGGAGGACAGAATACGATTAAGACTGGAACCTTTAGGGAAGCACTTTGGGGCAGAAATTAAGGCAGAGCTTAAAATATTACACAAATACTTAAAAAAATGCTCTCGGGCATATTTAGACATGGAACAAAAACAAAGAAGTGAGCTATAGAGACTAGACATGAAGAAAGTATAGATTCACTGCTATTTGGTGACTTGTATGGGTATCAAGTAAGACCCATATTTTGAGGAGGTTGAATATTTAACATGAAGGAAACAAAAAGTAGACCATATTCCTTCATCCTAATCCAGAAAATAATATATTTTTGAGACTTTTTTTTCATTAGTCCACTTTTGAGATGATTATTTGGAATAACTTGTACAAGATCTGGGAGCTGCTATATAAAGTGCTGTTTTTATGTCATAGTGTATGCTACATAAAAGTATTTTTTTTCTACTTTAGTTTCTGTTACCATATTCTTGATCTTTTAAATACACTTATGAATGTATAAGTTAAAACCTGAATTGTGCTCACTGTTATGTTAGATCAGTCAACCCACTAATTATTTTATATCCCAAAAATATCCAAAAAGGATTAAGATGTTAATTACAACTTCAGTTATATCCAAGAGAGGTCTTTGTGGTTCTTTATAGCTGCGATTTATATATCTTCAAAGAGAGTCGTAAGTGTCTTTGGGTTTGTAATGGTCATTCTGGATTAAGAGGGGCTTGTTCAGACACTTAAGACTTTGGGCCAATACTGTCAATGACCTCATACCATTCCGTCTTCTTTCCACTTCTGTGGATCACCCAGCAGCAGTAAGGATGATTCTGGCCAGCTCCTGATACCCCCCTCCACAGTCAGGGGAAGGTCAGTTATTTTTTGATCCCCATGGGAGAGAGCGAGCTCCTCAATCAGTATCCTAAAATAGTCAGCCATTCTCAGCTGCTGGGCTGGAGTCCCTCCAGGGGAGAGCAGAGGCAATACCAACCCACCAGCTGGGTGCGAGAGCGAAGCCACCAGAACAGGAGCTCAGAGACGCTTCTCAAGAAGATTCTGCCTACTCAAAAATCTTTATTCTTTTTTGTTGAGGAGCTAGGTGTTCGCTGTTTTTTATTTTCTTATTTTATTTAAAGGGAAACCAGTGAATTGAAAATGAGACTAAATATTGCCATCTTCTTTGGGGCTCTCTTTGGTGCTTTGGGGGTTTTACTCTTTTTGGTGGCTTTTGGATCAGATTATTGGCTTCTTGCGACTGAAGTGGGAAAGTGTTCAGGTGAACAGAATGTGCGTTTCTTCTTCAAAATATTGTTGTACTTGATAGTAATGAGGATAGCTTTATGTATCCTCTTGAAATCTGAAAATGGTAGTGGAATGTCTATTTCTTCATAGAAGAGATATGTAGAAAGCTACTGATCATCATTATTTGGGAAAAAATACATTGCTTAAAAAATTTCCTGGAGGTAATTATTTAGATTATGTTCCTTGTGTTGATGGCAAGTTACTTCATTTGCGTTCTGTACAGATAGAAAACGTCACTTTCCACCATGAAGGATTCTTCTGGAGATGTTGGTTTAATGGGATTGTGGAAGAGAATGATTCCAATATCTGGCAGTTCTGGTACAGTAAGTGAAATTCAGCTTTATTTTCCCCCTTGGCTTTAAAATAAAAATGAACAGTTTCTCATTTGGTGCATGTCACTTATAAAATAGGATTGGATTCTTAGTTGTAGAATCTCAATAGGATATCTTCCAAATGTTCATAAAGTGATTCCTTTTTATTAAGTAGACATGGCTATAGGAATAATTATTTTCTAACATGAAATTGGAGTCTGAATATTTATGGCAAAATTGAATAATCCGTTGTTTCCTTGCTCATGTTTAAAATATACCAACCCTAATAAACAAAACAGATATTATCTATAGTATTTTTTTCGAGTGTCTGTTATTGCTATGTTGCAAATAAATGCTTTTATTTTTTTTGGCTATTTTTTGGGGCTTGAAACCCCAAGTTTAAAAATCCAGAATTAAAGATGTATTATTTTATATTAATAGCTTCAAAGTTTAAAAAAATCTTCTTTATAACAAAACAATGATCAGCAGTGGCAGATGAAAGCTTGCTCTATTTGGGCTTAAACCAAGTTTGTGGGCAATATTAAGAAATGCTTTGCTTTTGATGTTTCCATTCTCTCATAGAAACTTTAAAGTTCTTTTCTGAAGTAGAATAGCTCCTTAAAAATATGATGCATTCTTTGAACTGCTTTTCCTATGTTGTGTTAATCTTTGAAAATCAATTCACTGAAAATAGCTAGCCTTTATCTTATTGCATCCAGCAATGAAAGAACTGTTTATTACCTTCAAACTTATTGTGGGTTGAAATTATCAGTCTTCTTATCAAAATACTCCTGTGATAAATCAAAGTATGGTATTTAAACAATAGTCAAGATCATGGAATATAACATAAAAATATGAGATCACAGAAGACGAGTCAACGGTAAATGGCATATGTAAAAGGAACAAAGTAATGATGAAATGGCATTTTGAGAGAAATATTTCATAGAGTTTCTGATTGTCATTTGGGGGAGGAGAATAAGCATGTGATCTGCCAATGAAAATTATTTAGACTTTGGTAAAGTGGAGTAGGTCAGACTTTGCAAGAGGAAGAGTTTGCCAAGACTTAGAGAAGGAAAGAGTATTTTACTCCTTAGAGGGTATATGATGAAATCTTCACGATGTCAAACAACATTAAAGTTCTTTCTTGTGGTTTCTTCAAATGCTAAAAATGTACTTGAATTATTAACTTGTATGGTCTATCATTTACACCTTTTCCCTGAAAATAGAATATAGAAGAAATTTTCTATTAATTAGAACCAATCAAGGTTAAATCTAAATTTATTAGATTTTTAAATGACTATTTTTTGAATACCTACTATGTGCTAGGCATTATGTTAGGAATTGGAGAATATAGTTGTGAAAACGAATGAAATCTGGTGCTTTCAATTTTAGGGTGATATTAAGGGCATTCTCTCCCTTGAATTAGGTCATGAGCTAGATGTTTTAAATGAATCCACTTTCCAGGTCCCCTGTGCTTTACCATATGAGGTTTTTAAGGAAGTTTCCTCCCTTATTCAATAATTCTCTGAATTTATTGATCTAACCTATAGTTTTATTTTGCTTGTGTACCCCCAGATCCTGTATTTCTCTTCTGTTAGGAACAAACCTTCACTCACCTTCTCAGTAACAAATACCTTTGTTCTGCTCTCCTTCCTAGCCAATCAGCCACCATTGAAGAACTGCACGCATGCTTACCTGTCGCCATATCCCTTCATGAGAGGAGAGCACAACTCGACCTCCTATGACTCTGCAGTTAGTAAGTACCTCTTTCCTCAGAGGGCCTCTGAGAGGGGCCTGTCTTTCTGAAAGATGCCCACCACAGCATTTCTGTGGGCGATTAAAAAATAATTTAACATTTATAATTTCAACATGTTTTTTGATACCAGTCTGTTATGTATAAAATAATAAGATGCCATTTTTAAAACACCATTTATAATCTTAATAAAATACAACTTTGGTCTAAAATTAAAGCCATTGTAATTTGCTTTCTACTTATAAAGATAATTTTTTTAAAAGTGTGTTTTCTGATATGAAAGTAGTGGTGTACATCAGGAAGAACTGCTCCTTAAGATGTAAAACTGGTCTTACAATGGAAAATATTGGAATATACACCCTGATTTTAAAACATTTTTTTGCAGTTGTTACACATAAGAATATGATTATGCTACTGTATTTCTACAAAATGATTGAACTTTGTTGTGTGTGATATCCCATAGAAGAAGTAGAGTCTGATGTCATTAACTAGGAGTCATGATTACCTGAATTCTTTCATGTTTTCATACTATTTTTTCTATAGAAAATATATAAACTAAGTTTCTATAGAAAGTACACAATATATAGTACACAAATCTAATTTTAGAAAGTACATAAGCTCAGTATGTCAGCTTTATTCTCAGCTGGTTTCATGAAGTTTTTAATATTGTTTATCCAAACCTTAAAACTAGGGTTGGTACAGAATTTACCAATGTCATAAACAAAGCCAAAAAATATCTGTTTTTCAAAGAAGATACTTAATATATTTAACATTCTGAATAAATGTGTATTAGTCAGGATTCTCCGGACAATCAGTAAGGGATTATATATGGGGTGTGTGTGTGTGTGTGTGTGTGTGTGTGTGTGTGTACAAAGAGAGATTGAGGTTGATTGATTGATTGATTGATGGAGAGATTTTAAGGAATTGGCTCATACTATTGTGGAGGCTGGCAAGTCTGAAATCTGGAGCAAGCCTGCAGCTGGAGATTCAGATAAGACTTGATGTTGTGGTCTTGAGTCTGAACGCTGGAAACTCGGGTAGAATATCTGTGGTGCAATCTTGGGGAGAGTTCCTTCTTCTTCAGGAAACCTGTCTTTGTTCTTAAGTCCTTCAACTGATTGGATGAGGCCCACCTCCTCATACTAGAGGATAATCTACTTTACTTATAGTCTGCTGATAGTAAATGCTCATCACATCTAAAAAAATACCTTTTTTAGGTATTTTGCTGCTAGATGCTAGCAGCATCTAGACTACTGTTTGATCAGGCAACTGGGCACCATAGTCTAACTAAGTTGGCACATAAAATTAACCATCACAGAACTTAATGGATTTTTACATCATTCATCCATTTTTTCATCTTTATGTAAAATTTGTATTTCCACACATTATAATTTTGTTCTGAGTTTGTCAAAGCTGTAGCATCTGCTTATATCACATCATTAACATGACGTTTTATGGAGCGGGTGTGGGTCCGGATAGGAAAAGGGGTGAGGACGCAGCTGTGCTTGTCCACCAGGCTTGCGTGTGCTCAGAGGGTCTGTGGCTGTCAGCCTTGAAGCGTGTGCAGCGGAGATGCTTTTCCCATTGAAAACCTCATGAGACACCTCATTCACACTAGCCAGACCCTCTTACATCGTGGATGACACGGACCCTCTCACTGACGAGAGAACAGATGGCATGGGAAGAGCAGGATAAACCATTTTTTAAAAATATTTATTTATTTATTTATTTATTTATTTTATTTTTGGCTGTGTTGCGTCTTCGTTGCTGCACCCGGGCTGTCTCTAGTGTGGCGAGCGGGGGCTGCTCTTTGTTGCAGTGTGCGGGCTTCTCACTGCAGTGGCTTCTCTTGTTGCAGAGCCCGGGCTCTAGGTGCGCGGGCTTCAGTAGTTGTGGCACGTGGGCTCAGTAGTTGTGGCTCGCAGGCTCTAGAGCGCAGGCTCAGTAGTTGTGGCACACGGGCTCTAGAGCACAGGCTCAGTAGTTGTGGCTCACGGGCTTAGTTGCTCCGCAGCATGTGGGATCTTCCCAGACCAGGGCTCGAACCCGTGTCCCTTGCATTAGCAGGCGGATTCTTAACCACTGCGCCACCAGGGAAGTCCCAAACCATTTTATCATATACTACAAAAAGTTACAAAAAAGTTACATTACAAAAAATTATGAAAATGGTACCCCTTCCTTGTCATTCTTTCTGGAACATTAGGTATTTGCATAAATATTAGTATTGCTGTTGTTGATACTCATATGTTGAGGTCCTGTGATAAGATAGGTATTGTAAGTACCATATATTTAAAAATGAATCTACATATTTGAAAAGTTTGCACCTCAAGGAGATAGTGGAGAACTTGAAAAACAAGGTAACGTTATCTGTGCATAATAATTACAATGGAGAAGGATAGTAAATGCATGTCAGAAAAATTACACTGCAATTACATTAGGATTATTATGTGGCATTACATATAATTACCGTGTCATTTTTTGAATCTAGTGACAAAACTGTATTCCATTTTGTTTAAATTGTCAAACTCCTCTTTGGCACACATATTGTAACTCCTTATTCACTTTAAGCAACTTTATCAAACACTCTAAGTAAAAATGACTGAGGTGGGAAGAGGTATGTCCTACAGCAGAAATACTATATGCAAGTTTCATTTATCTTCATAATACTGTACAATGATATGTGACATTATATTTGGGTGATTATTTTATTGTTTCCTTTATCCAAGAGAAGGACATAGATTTCATCAAAAAGATTCCACCTGGTTGAAAGTGTGTGCTTCCTGGTTAATGAGGCCACATAGACTTCACTAGACTCCAGAACTACTCTTTGGCTTCATAGCTTCTTAATTATCAGGCATCATACATTTGCCAGCTTATCTTAGGAAAATTCAAAGTATTGTTTGTGAAATCTGATGTATCGTGGCCTGGCAAATTATTGGTAAAATGTCTTTGTATTCTCCTGATTTTTTACAGTTACAGTTAGCCAATATTTGAAATCAGTGAAAATGATACAGTGGTGGATGGTTTTTCTGGAAAGTCTATTTTAGAATTATTGGATATTACTGATGAAATTATTCTTTTTCATGATAAGGAGGCTGAGACTCAGAGAAACCATGTGATTCTGTCTTCACACAGCTGATCACTGGCAGAACTAATGTAAGGTCCAAGTCTCTGGGTGTTTATTGATAATCTTATAAACTACAGTGAATGAAAAGGCTGATTTTAGTTCTTAGTATTTAAATCTTTTTAAGTATAAGTCTTTTAGTTGGATCTCAATAAAAGAACAGAGTAAACTTATGTTGGCTTTTTCTGCCTTTCTGTCTGATCCTGACTTGTGTATACAGTCTGGTCTAATTCATTGTTTCCTCTATTTTTGTCTTAATCTCAGATGGGTACAGTCATGGTTCAAATCTAGTCATTTGGATGGTTGACCAAGCTTAGAGGGGGTGATCTAATTCTCAGAATTATTTTCTGAGCTAGGACTGTGCTTCAAAGTCCATTAAACAATTTCATTACCTTTTGATATGTCAGAATTTAGATTTTCTGGTTTGTTTCATGCTTAAATTCAGTCATAGTTCATTAATTTGGTAACACTTGGTGATGATGTACTGAATGTAGGTTAATTTTCAAGGTAACTCAATCCTTGAGTGAATCAGTCATTTCTTTTCGGTGTCCCCATAGCCTTTGATCACACCCATCAGAGTGCTCCTTGTACTTAACTCTAGTTGTTTGTTTACTGGGCTTCTTAATTATTTATTGCAACTCCCCAAAGGCACAGAATGTATCCTACTCAAATTTATATCACCAGAGCTTAGTGTAGCGCCTGGTCCCCCATCCCCACTAATACTTGGACTAGACCAGGTTCTCCTTTATAAAAACCATGCTTTAATTTGATAATTTGTAGCACAGATTTTAATCATTTACTTGCATAATTATTTTGTTCATGTATTCCTTCCCGATTCAACTCTAAGCTCCACTGCTGTGAAGTCTTTTATGTTTGACTCACCACTGTATCCACTGTAGACTGAATATTTTTGTAGAATTAATATTTCTTGAGAGTCTCCACTAACTGTGCTGTACTCTGGTGCTGATACTGATGCCCTGAGTAACTAAGGATGTGTGTAGGAATGTTTTAAACCTTTACTAAATGGACTGTGGTTACTCTTAAACATTTTTTTTTTCATATTTTTTATAATTTTTTAGGTCTTCAACATTGTTTTCACGTGTCAGCTGTCCTTTGCTTTTATTGTCAATATTTATTTATTTGCTTTTCTTTTCTGGTCTGTTCATCCTTCACTCATAAAAATTATAGGGTGATGTGAATGATGTAAGACTAGAAGCAGGAAAGCAGCTAGGCAAGATATTAGTCAGCAGCACATCAAGCTGGAAGTAGCAGAAAACAAACAGCAACTAAAACATAAGGGCTATTTTTCTCCCACAATAAGAAGTTCAGAAGCAGCTGCTGTAATGATGCTGTCAGGGACCCAGGCCCTTTCGACCTTTTCTTCCACCATCCTTGGCAGGTGGATAGCCCCTGTCATGTTCTTCCATCTTCAGAAGAGCAGACATGTCCCTAGAACTCTCCCGTAGATTTCTGCCAATGCTTTCTTCATTGGAACTGTGTCACAGGGCCTTGCTGGGCTGGGATGTGGAGTTGTTTGCTTTCTAGCCTCTGTGGCAGAGGAGGAGAAGGGAGAAGGGCTGGGAGTGTTGATGGATCAACCCAGAGGAGCCTCCTCAGGGGACCAGCATCGTAATCCTGCCTGGAAGTTATCAGGGCAAGACAAGGGTGAGGCAGCAAAGGTGAAAAGGGAGTGATGGATAGAAATGATATTTAAAGAGTTAAATGTAAAACTTGGTAGCCAAACAAAAGAAAGCTGGAGGAATCTAGGACGATGAAGACATTGCCTTTTGAACAAGATGCAATTCAGTTTAAACAACATACAATCAAGGTAATATGGTCACTTTCCTCCAGACAATAAATATTATTTTAGGGTATTTCTTTCCAGTCTTTTTTTACGTGCATATTGTACATTGTTTTAATCATTATAACTGCAAATGTATATCTCACTTTTCTATTTTTACGTCAGCACATATGTCTCCATATTTGTGCCTAATAGTTTCTCAGATTTTAAATGCTAGTTGCCACCTCCACATTAAATATGATTTTATGTGTGTTATATTTGTCATAATTTGTTTTGGTTCTTCGGATTATGTTTTCATAAATGTGAATGGTGGTGAATCAAAAGATAGGAATAAAATTGCATTATCGTTATTGTGCCAAGGTACCAAATTGCTTGCCAACCAGCACTGAACTGTGAATTATTTCAAGAAAATTTGGTAGGGAGGATAGAAATATGAGAATCAGGAGGAGGTGGCGTGTTTTGAAGTGGAGGATGGGGATTTAGTTTGGATTTAGACACAGTAAATTTGGGTTGATGGTGGAATACCAGTTTGAAATAATTCAACAAGGAGCTTGATGTGCAGAACTGACGATTACTTTAAAAGACATTAATCAGCACAACTGATAATGATCAGGAATTGCAGACATGGTTTTTGATATCAGATATAATCTTCAAGAAAAGATGTCATAGGAAAGGAGATGGTAAAATATCCGTTATACGTAGGAGAAGGAAAGAAGCGAGGACAGTCCAGAAAGGAGAAGGAGAAAGTGGTATTGAGAAGCAAGCCGATGGGCAGACTGGTGTGTTGTCAGAGGCGCCTACACAGGTGAGAGTCTTGGGAAAGACGTGGTGGTCCTCAGTGCAGGTGTAGAGTGAATGAGAACGAGAAGGGGGCAAAAAGGAATTGGATAACATGCTGATAATGAAGAAGTTCTGGTGGCTCCTGGTAGCTCCCTCCCCACCAAGGACCCATAAAGAGGCCCATAAAGTCAGCTCCTTTGAACTATAAACCCACAGGCCCTGCTGGTTTGGCCTGAGACTTCCAGACCTTGTGCTCTGTGTCCCACTTCTGTGCACGGCCCGTCCCCTTGGGTGGAGCCTGAGGGCCCTGCTCTCTCTTCGTGGCAATGCCTTTCCCCTCCATTTTCCTGTGCATTCTGTCACCTGATCCTCCTGAGAGCCAAGCCCTACCGCAGGCTTCCTCCTCCTCTTCTCCCAGGAGAGGTCAGAAGGCAGCCATCCTCCTAAAGGGGGGCAGAGCAGCACGATGAAAGGAACGTGACACCCCACACTGGGTGTCCACGGGGGACGAGAAGTGAAGAAGCGGAGACCTTTGCAATTAGCCAACTCTGGGACTTGGAATAGCAACCAAAAGAGCACAGCCTTGCAGAGAGCACCAGGTCCTCACAAAACAATCCTGTGCTTCACGCTGCAAGGCAAGATAAACCATAAAAATGAGTGCCCTTATACACCACAGCTTTAAACAGCAAATAAATGAATTAAGACTTGAGTCAAGAGTTAATATAAATTCTTAAATAATTGAGGAGACACATCAACATGTCATAGGAATCTAATCACATAGGGATCCCCATGTCCCAACTCTACTTACAAATCAATTATGCTAGTGTAGCTGGATCTTATGTAGCAATTTTTTTGTGTTCGTATATGGTGATTCTGGACATTGTTGTAAATTCACCAAATAGTTTTAAATACTTCTGCTCTGCCTTAGTTGTGTAGAAAAAAAAAAGCATACTCTGCAAAGTTTAATGGAAAATACAATTCGTCCTTTTTTTTTTTTTTGTCACAAATGTCAAGTACCTAGATATTTGGAAATACCTTAACATTCACTTAATTTCCTACTGTTCATTCAGACATTTGGGATCATGCAGCCATGACCACAGACACAGAGTGATATTACTGGGGGGCTGTACTTCCTGGTTTCCTGCTGACTTTTCATCTGTGGCCCCAGTGTGGGCTCTCTTGTGTTCAGGTTAAAGTGCTGCCCACAGGGCAGCTCGCTCAGGCTTCACAGGCTGCAGCTCCTGAGGGTAACGTTGGCTTTTCAGTTCCAGGGCCCAGCATCAAAGCTGTCATTAAAAATCACTTTTTCAGGGAGTGCTATTTTGCGTTCTCTACAATTTAGTCACGGGCATCTAAGGATTGGTTGGCAGTTTATGTCATTCCCTCCAATAATGGGGACAATTGCTTTCTATAAACAAGACTGGCTATTTACAACAATGTGGGTCTGCTTCCCTTCACAGAGGACAGGCTGCAGCCTTGACAGAAGCTTCTGGTAACATCTGTGGAGCTGTCAGCCACACTCAGAAGTAGACATCCCCTCTAATGATAGGGCACCTCCTGGTGCTTAGACCAGGGTTTCTCAGCCTCAGCATGCTGACATTTGGGGCCAGATGATTGTTGTGGGAGGGATGGTGTGCTATTCCCTGCCCTTGTGGAGCTGCCATTCTAGTGAGGGGAGGCAGACAAAGCAACATAAAAGAAGCCAATTTTATAGTACGTTGGAAAATGACAAGTGCCCGGAGAAACATAGAACATGGAAAGAGGCTGGAAACTAAGGGGCCTGGGGAAGCAGAGGCAGGGGAGATATGAGCTCTATTATGTGAGGTGTCTGTTAAGTCAGGTCTTTGGACCATTTTTTAAAAATTGAGTTGTTTGTTTTCTTATTGTTGAGTTTTAATAGTTCCTTGTATACTTTGGATCAGTGTTTTATCAGATGTGTCTTTTGCAAATATTTTCTTCCAGTCTGTAGCTTGTCTTTTCATTCTCTTGACATTGTCTCTTGCAGAGCAGAAGTTTTTAATTTTAATGAAGTCCAGCTTATCAATTATTTCTTTCATGGATTGTTCCTTTGGTGTTGTGTCTAAAACGCCATCATCATACCCAAGGTTTTCCCTATATTGTTTTTTAAGGATTTTATAGTTTTACATCTTACTTTTAAGGCTACGATCCATTTTTAGTTAATTTTTGTGAAGAGTGTAAGGTCTGTATCTAGTTTCATTTTTTTTGCATGCCGATGTCCACTTGTTTCAGCAGAATTTTCTTTGCTCCATTTTATTGTCTTTGCTCCTTTGTCAAATATCAGTTGATTATATTTTTGTGGGTCTATTTCTGGGCTCTCTGTTCTGTGCCATTGATCTATATATGTCTGCTCTTTTGCCAATACCACACTATCTTGATTACGCTAGCTTTTTTTAAAATTTTATTTATTTATTTATGGCTGTGTTGGGTCTTCGTTTCTGTGCGAGGGCTTTCTCTAGTTGTGGCAAGTGGGGGCCACTCTTCATCGCGGTGCGCGGACCTCTCACTATCGCGGCCCCTCCCGTTGCGGAGCACAGGCTCCAGATGCGCAGGGTCAGTAACTGTGGCTCACGGGCCCAGTTGCTCCGCGGCATGTGGGATCCTCCCAGACCAGGGCTCGAACCCGTGTCCCCTGCATTCGCAGGCAGATTCTCAACCACTGCGCCACCAGGGAAGCCCCACGCTAGCTTTATGGTAAGTCTTTAAGACAGGTAGTACCAGTCCTCCAACTTGGATTTTCTTCAATATTGTATTAGCTATTCTGGGTCATTTGCTTCTCCGTATAAATTTTAGAATCAGTTTGTTTATATCTACCAAATAACTTGCTGGAATTTTTATTGGAATTGCATTGAATGTATAGATCAAGTTAAGAAGAACTGACAGCTTGACAATATTAAGTCTTACTACTCTGGACATGGAACATCTCTCCATTTATTTAATTCTTTGATTTTGTTTATCAGATTTGTAGTTTTCCTCATATAAATCTTGTACATATTTTGTTAGATTTATACCTAAATATTTCTTTTAGGGGGCTCTAATGTAAATGGCATTTGTTTTTAATTTCAAGTTCCACTTGTTTATTGCTGGTATAGAGGAAATCGATTGCCTTTTCTATATTACCCTTGTGTCCTGCAACCTTGTTATAATAACTCATTAGTTCCAGGAGTCTTTAATGGATTCTTTCAGATTTTCTTCCTAGATGATCATGTCATCTACAGACAAAAACAGCTTTATTTCTTCCTTCTCAATATATATAACTTTTATTTCTTTTTCTTATCTAATTGCATAATTAAGATTTCCAGTGTGGTTGAAAAGGAGTGGTGAGAGGCGACATCCTTGTCTTATTTCTGATGTTAGTGGGAAAGCTTCAAGTTTCTCACCATTAAGAATGATATTAGGGCTTCCCTGGTGGCGCAGCGGTTGAGAATCTGCCTGCCGATGCAGGGGACGCGGGTTCGAGCCCTGGTCTGGGAGGATCCCACATGCCGCGGAGCAACTAGGCCCGTGAGCCACAATTACTGAGCCTGCGCGTCTGGAGCCTGTGCTCCGCAACAAGAGGGGCCGCGATGGTGGGAGGCCCGCGCACCGCGATGAAGAGTGGCCCCCGCTTGCCGCAACTAGAGAAGGCCCTCGCACAGAAATGAAGACCCAACACAGCCATAAATCAATCAATAAATAAAAACAAACAAACAAACAAACAAAAACAGTTAACATCATACCAAACATACATATAATTTAAAAAAAAAAAAAAGAATGATATTAGCTGTAGGGTTTTTGTAAATATGCATTATGAACTTGAGGAATTTCCCCTTTATTCCCAGTTTGCTGAGAGTTTTTATCCTGAATGGATGTTGGATTTTGTCAAATGTTTGTTCTGCATCTACTGATACACGATCATGTGATTTTTCTCTCTTAGCCTGTTGATGTGATGGTTTTACGTAAACTGATGTTTGTATGTTGAAGCAGCCATGCATACCTGGGATAAATTCTACGTGATCATGGTGTATAATTCTCTTTGTACATTGTTGGATTCAGTTAGCTAATATTTTGTTGATGATTTCTGCATCTGTGTTCATGAGTGATATTGATTGTAGTTTTCTTTCCTTGTAATGTCTGGTTTTGATATTAGGATAACACTGACCTCATAGGATGAGTTAGGAAATATGACCTCTGCTTCTTTTCCTCTGGGATATTGTAGAGAATTGGTATAATTTCTTCCTTACATGTTTGATAGAAATAAACAGTAAACCCATCTGGGCCTAGTGCTTTCCGTTTAGGAAGTTTATTAATTACTGATTCAATTTCTGTAATGTATATATGTTTATTCAGATTGTCTGTTTCTTCTTGTTTGAGTTTTGGCAGATTGTGTCTTTCAAGGGATTAGTCCATTTCAACTACATTGTCAGATTTTGGGGCATAGCGCTGTTCATAGTATTCCTTTATTACCTCTTTAATGTCTACAGGACCTGTAGTGATGTCATCTCTTTCATATCTGATGTTAGCAGTTTGTGTCCTTTCTATTTTTTCCTTAGAGAGCCTGGCTAGAGACATTGATTTTACTGATCTTTTCAAAGAACTATCTTCTGGTTTTGTTGATTTTCTCTATTGATTTTCTACAAATTCTTGATTTCTGCTCTAATTCATATTATTTCTTTGCTTCTTCTTATTTTGGATTTAATTTGCTTTGCTTTTTCTAATTTCTTAAGGTAGAAACTTAGATTATTGATTTTAGATCTTTCTTCTCTTCTAATATAGGAATTCAGTGCTATAAATTTCCGTCTAAGCACTGCTTTCCCTGCATCCCACACATTTTGATAAATTGTGCTTTCATTTTCATTTAGTTGAAGCTATTTTTTAAATTTCTTTTGAGATTTCTTCTTTGATTGATGTGTTATTTAGAAGTGTGTTTTATAATCACTGTGTATTTGGGGATTTTTCTGTTATCTTTCTGTTATTTATTTTTAATTTAATTCTATTGTGGTCTGAGAGCAGACTTTGTTTGAATTCTGTTCTTTTAAATTTGTTAACTTATGTTTTATGGCCCAGAATGTTGTCTATCTTAGTGAATATTTCATGTGAGTTTGAAAAAAAATGTGTATTCTGCTTCTGTTGTGTGAAGTACTCTATAGATATTTATTACAGTTGTCCCTGGGTATCTGCTGGAGATTGTTTCCAGGATCCACCAGGTGTACCAAAATCCATAGATGCTCAAGTCCCACAGTTGGTACTCTGCACCTGCAGGATGCACATCTGTGGATTCAACCAACTGTGGATTGCAAACTTAATACATGATCTGAGGTTAGTCGAATCCATAGATGTGGACCTGGTGGCTACAAAGGGACAACCATATATTTTTTGAGAAAATTCCACGTTAGTGGACCCATGCAGTTCAAACCCGTGTCATCCAGGGCCGCAACTGTGTATCCAGTTGATGGTGTTGTTGAGTCTAGCTATGTCCTTACCGATTTTCTGCCTGAAGGATTTGTCTATTCTGATAGAGAGGTGTTGAAGTCTCCCACTGTAATAGTGAATTCATCCTTTTCTCCTTTCAGTTCTATCAGTTTTTGCCTCATGTAATTTGATACTCTGTTGTTAGGTACATGTACATTAAGGCAAAGTGGACTTTTAATTAGTGTATTGTACCATTTATACTTAATGTTATTATTGATATGTTGGGCCTTAACCCTGCCATTTTAATTTTTGTTTTCTATTTGTTCTGTCTGTTTTTCATTTCTATTTTCTTTATCCTGTCTTTCTATAGGTTACCTGAATTTTTAAAAATTCCATTCCAGGCCATTCCATTTGATTTATATGTGTTTTAGAGTATATCTCCTCTCTCTACACTGTTTAGATCATCCACTGAGTTTTTATTTTGGGCTACTATATTTTTTGTTTCTAAATTTTCCTTTTGGTTCTTCTTTATATCTTTTATTTATTTGCCAGTAACTTTTGTTTTCTCTTCAGTTTGGGTCAAGCATATATGTATTTACTCTTTGAGACGTTTTTATCATGATTCACTCAAAATCATTCTTAGATAATTCTAACATCTCTATCCTGTATTGACATCTATTGAGCGATCTTTTTCATTGAAGTTGAGATTTTTCTGGTTCTTGGATGACTCATCATCTTTTAAAATTAAAACCAGGAATTAGGATGTATTATGTTATGAGACTCTAGATCTTCTGTTTTGGTTGGCTTTTTTTGATACTGCTCCTGCAGGAGAAGGGGTGGGCTTTGCCTCAATAAAATCAGGTGGGATGGAATTCCACGCTCCCCATTTAGTCTGTGTTGACATAAGGAGAACTCTTCTTGGTACTGCTGGGCAGTAGTGAAAGTTCTGGCTTCCCACTATGTTTCCACTGATACCATCCTGACCAGGAAGGGCAGGATTGAATCATTACAACTTTAACCATGGTTGCCATTGACATGGTAGGTATGCAAAGGTAGCCTAATTACTACTGGGTGGTGATGAAAGTCCTGGAATCTCCACTAAGCCTCCTCTGATACCACCCCAGGGGGAAAGGCTGTCTAATTTCCACCTTGTAGGGGTGAAAGTCCAGGTTCCCCACATGGTCTCCACTGTCACTGTGAACGGTGACCTCATTACCCTGCAGAGATCAAAGTCCTGACTCCATATTCAGCTTTCTCTGATACATCCGTGTGTGTGTGTGTGGAGTTGGGAGAGGGCACCTTACCACAGTCTATCAAGAGTCAAAGACTAGGTTCCCCTCTTGGTATTTGCTGATCACAGGGGAGTTGGGGCTAACGTTTTATTCTGCAGTGTTTGGTGTCAGGTGGTTATTTTCTAAAAGTTTCCTGCTTTGATAGGTAGCCCCTTACCTGGTTCTTTGGACAAACAGCTTTTGTTGGGAATTTTTTGACTGTGATTGTTGGCATTTCTGTGTTGCTTGCTTTTCCATCCCCACTGACACCACAGGATGGGAGCTGACCATTACCACCTGTGGTGATAAAAGTCCCACCTCCCTTCCTTCTCTGGCATTTCCCTAGCAGGGCGGTTGGGCCTGCTGTTGTCTGTGTCCATTGCCATTTCCTGGTTATTGGCTCCCCTAGCTCTAGGTATAGGATGAATGAGCAAAAACAAAACCCAGGGAACTCACCATCACATCATTTCTTGGGTTCCAAGTTTCCTAGTTGGTCTTCTTCTCTTCCTTCTTTCTGAATCTTCTTCTGCTTGTTTCATAGATAATCGGCAGGGATTTTAGTTGTGATTAAAAGAAACAATAGGGAAAAGTATGTTTGCTTCATCTTCCTGGAAGCAGAAGTTCAGTTTATCTAGTTACATTCTGAAGGAACAGCTGACTAGATTTGCTGATGGTTCATTTTGAGGTGTGAGGGAAAGAGCAGAGTTAATGATGACACTTTTTGACCTTAGCAACTGGAGGGATGAAGTTACTATTTTTAGAGCTGGGGAAAGCTGGCGTAGAGTTGATTGTTAAGAGGAAGCTTTGGAGTTTTCAGACCTGTTAGGTTGAGGACACCTAGTAGAGATGTTATGTAGGCTTTTGGATCGCAGAGTCTAGAGTTAAAGGTTGCTTTTTGAGCAGAAACTGTGCATTTGGCAGTCATTGCATGGAGGTATATTTAAACCATGGGGCAAGATAAGAGCTTTTGGAGAGTGAGTGTAGAGAGAAAGGAGGTCGATCCAAGCACAGAGCCCTAGGCTGCTCTGTTGTTCAGAGGTCAGGAAGAAGAGGAGAGACCCACAAAGGAGACTGAGGATGGGCAGCTAGGGAAGCAGGAAGCAAACCAGGAGAGTATGGTGTTCTGGAAACCAGAAAGAGAAAGCTTTTCTCAGAGAAGGGAGTGAAAAGCTTGGCCAAATGCTGCTAAGAAGTAGAGTAGGGCGTGGACTGAGAGCTGACCCTTGAATTTCGCAAGCTGTCCACAGCAATTTGACCTAGTGTTTTGCAACCTGGATTTCTTTCTTCTTGGGCTCACTACCACTATTTCCCCTTTGACAGATCACATTTTGTGTAATCTCTTTTTCTTTCTTTTACTCTTAAATGATAATATATGAATGGTAAACATAAGTACTGCTTGGTAAATTTCAGTGCTGGCATGAGGGATTAGATCCAGTGAGTTTATGAATAATTGGAGCCATTAATTGCACAAAGGCACCATGATAATTTCTTCAGAGTTGTTCATTTATATCTTTAGTTCTTGTTTCTGCGTGTCGAAACCTACTAATCTACTGAAAAATATATAAAAAAAGAAAAATGTTATTTATTTTATAAAAATCATTAATATCACAAGAAAATGACTTATTTTATTTCTTATGATAAGCTCCTATTGTGTGCAGTCATTGGGCTAGCCCACCTACTTTTTATTTTACAAAGATTGCCTCCTTGGATTTTTTTTTTTTTAGGGAGATCATGTATTGGTTACTTCTTTTTTTTTAATCCGTCATCAATTTTATACACATCAGTGTATACATGTCAGTCTCAATCGCCCAATTCAGCACACCACCATCCCCACCCCACCGCGGTTTTCCCCCCTTGGTGTCCATACGTTTGTTCTCTACATCTGTGTCTCAACTTCTGCCCTGCAAACCAGTTCATCTGCCTCCTTGGATCCTGATGACAGTGCTGTGAGGTAGAGTTCATTGCTGCCATTTCAACGCCAAGGAAACTTAGAGCATTTGGGTTTCTCAACTCAAAGTTCATGCTCTGCAGTGAGCTGCCTCCGTTTCCATAATCAGCTTCTTGATAACATTGTAAAGGAGATTATGTTTCATTTTTCTAACAAGCAATATATAGTTTATAACAAAATCTATTGTTAGTTAGGGGAGAATTGGTGAGTTCTATTATATTACTTCTTAGTTTTCGTATGGTGACTCGATATGAGTCTTTCTTTTACTATTTATTACTCTTTACAACCAAGTTTGGGGGTATAGAAATAAAATAAAAGTGATTTTTAAATATAGTTTTTAAAAAATATGATTGATTTTTATAAAGCACTTTTTCTAGGACTCAGATTCATTGCTTCAAGTCTGCAAGTGGCCGCGGCAATTATTCACATCCACAGAGTGTTGATTTAGTATCATTAAGGGAAGGGACGCGTTGTATGGAAAGCAAAGCGTTAACTCGTTTCCAGAGCCACAGCTGTTGTTACACAATATGAAGGGCATTTGCTCCAACAGCTTGCTATGTTGAATAGCTAGAGAGGGAAGTCTTCCCAAGCTGTATCTTATCACTGCAAATAAATAAATGCAACCAAATCCCCCACTAGACTGTGTGTAGAGTAGCTATGGGAATGCTACGTTTGATCTTTTCAATGATTTTCTGCTTAAACGTGCAGTTTCAGAAGGCTGGTCTTTTCGAGTGGAGACTTGGAAGTTCAGTCTATGCAGTTCACTATCAAAGGGAAATATTGACTGTTCACTTGTTGGGACTCTAAGCAGAAGAGTTGGAAGTGACTTCTGAGACTGATAGTCTACCTTTTTATCAAGAGCAAGCAGAAAACCAGGGAGGCTGGACAAGTGGCCCACTTCTGAAGAACACACAGCAAATCGCGGACAAGTCAGTGAAGACTGAAGGCTGCTGATAGGCATTTCTACCCCATTCCTTCAGATTGAGCCCTGGAAGAGGCCAAGTCAGTGAGAGATGCCCAAGAGGGGTTTAGGTCCTTGGTGAATGCTGACTTTGAACAGCCAAGATCATGTTTCCTGCTCAGTGGAGAAAATGTGACTCTGTTTGTGAATAAGCAAAGTGTGAATGTTTGTTCTGGAGTAAATGAGGCGTGCTTGCCCTGCCGGGGACGCCAGCTATGTCTCAGCTGTCTTGTCTGTCCCCAGGGGATGGTCATCTCACACCGGCTGTGCTAGCACTCCTCGCGTGTGTGGTTCACATCCCAGACTACGCAGGTCCAGATTCTAAGCTGGCTGAGTATTTTTCCAAGGCATTTGCTGGCTGGGACAGGCCACTGCTTACTGCCTGCACAACCTTCTCACCCCAGCAGCCAATGGTTACTCCCAGCTCTATACCTTTATTTTGTTGCTAGAAACTTTTTAACTTCCTTTCTTTTGTTATTACAATTCCTTGATAAGGTCTCTTGCCCATTTCATTTTACTCACAAGAGAGGCTAGTTTCCATGAAGTACTGCTAGATATTTTGGTACCTTTATCTCTAAGTATTTTACCCCTAAGAAAAAAATATCAAGAAAATATAAATGCCTGTAATAAAGAAAAGGGAGTAGGTGTTTTACTGCCATTTTTTTCCCTCTTTCGCACTGAAAACACCTCCCCGCGCCTCACAAAACCAGACTGCAAACCTTTTGCCAGTGGTTTGATTATTAATAGATTGAAGCTCCATGTGGACAAAACACCTATTTTAATTTAAGTTGTTCAGTGATTTTTCATATTGTTTGTAGGGAAAGTTTCATGCAACGTGGGCCAAAATGCTCCCCTGGTAAACGACCATATTCTGCAAGGACCATCATGATCTGCCGCGTACCTTCTCTCTCTCACCACTTCCCCAGCACCAAAGCTTTCCTTCTCTGGGCCTTCACACTAGGCTACTTGCACACACCCGCTTTCTTTCTTGTTTTTTGTTCATACTTTCTGCTCTCTGCCTTCACTTCCTGCATTACTGCTCTCCTGTTTAAGAATCACCTCCTCCGAAGACTGGGATTGACACGTACACCCTCCTATATATAAAATAGATAACTAATAAGGACCTAATGTATGGCACAGGGAACTCTACTCAGTACTCTGTGATGGCCTATATGGGAAAAGAATCTAAAAAAAGAGTGGGTATATGTGTATGTATAACTGATTCACTTTGCTGTACACCTGAAACTAACACAACATTGTAAATCAACTATATAGCCAATAAAAATTAAAAAAAAAGAATCGTCTCCTCCAAGAAGCCTTCTGCAAATATGCCAAGACTGGGTCAACTACCCTTCCTCTGTTCCCATGTAATATACCACAGAGTCCTCCCCTTGCCCTTGGCATAGCTGACAGTCATCTGATTGTGTGTTTCTCTCCCATTAGACTGCTTGATAGCACATACTGGACTTTTTTTCATGGCGTATCACCAGTATTTACTTATCTAGCACAGCACCTGATACAAGATAGATTTTTCAGTCAATGTTTGAGCATGGGTAAATGAAAGAGTGGAATTCAATTCAGTTGTTAATCACTTCTTCTGCTGGTGTTTTATGATCAAAATAGAGGGGAAATATCAAATCATTTTAGTGCTATGCAATTCTCAAACTAACTTTTCTGATAAAGAAATATAGAAACTACTTTTGAGCCACATCCCTTAGAGAAAGATTCCTGGATGTATAGTTGCAATGAAAGACCATAAAATTCCTCAGAGAAGTGTGATTTCTAAGGTGTTAGAGATTTGTGGAGGCAAATCATCTGAAAGACATGAAAATGAAGGCTCAGGAGTCCTAGAAAACTTACAACAGAATACTTGCAATCAAGTAAGCAAGGCTTTGCTATAATTATTTTCAATTGTCTGCCAAAAGCTTTGGGTAAATAGGTTCATAGTCAATGTTTAAAAAAAGTATATGAATAAAGGGATCCTAAAAATGTTCCTTTCATGGCTCAGTATAAAAGACAGCAAGTCTTCTCAGGAATAGATCTGATTTTTTAAGAGGGAATCAGTTAATGAGGAAATTTGTCTCTCTTCTGGCATTTTTAAGAGTTGGGCAGGAACATTTACAGAAGTTCCCAATGTTCTTGACTCATTTCTATGTACTGGGTATTCAGCAGCCTGGAAAGGATGGTTACGTAGTCCTCCGTACTCTTACTTAGTAGCCAGGTGTCAACATCTCACCACTTGATTCCTCAACTCTTCTCCTCCAAGTGCCTGTTTCTCCCTAGTAGGGATTTAAGTGATCCCTAGCCGTTGTGATGATAGGCCAAGACCATCAATTCATTTCCGTTTTGAATGAGTTAGCTTCATTCTGTCCCATGGCCATTAAATATCTCACTAACCTTAACTGTATACATTGAGATTTCCATGGGGACTGAGTGATAAGTTATTGATTATTCACTTATTCATATTTTATTGAGCATCTATTACATGCCAGCCATAAAGATTCCCCTGGGGTTAGAAAGATGGGCAAGACTGAGTCTTTGCCCTGCAGGAATGCACAGGCAAGAAGTGGAGGTGGGAATGTAAAGACAGAAGCACAACGCAGAGTGCTGTCTGGTGACGGGCATGTGTCAAGACCCTGATGGAGTGCAGAGGCAAGGCACTGCTCAGGGCTGACTCACATTAACTCTTTCAGCCCTCTTAAGGGCACTATAGGATGGGTATCTTTATTATCACATCTTAGGGAAGGAGAGTGAGGCATGGAGAGCTAAGTAATTTACCGAAGGTCACACAACTGGTAAGAGATATTCCGGCTCTTGAGTCTGATTGTACACTCTCTTGCCTTCTGGTGGAGATGAGGACGTAACTCCACTATGTCCTTTTGGGGCGGAGCGGGGAGGATGCTTCATTGGATCTCAAAGGACAAGTGGGAAAGCTGTGTATTCTAGCTAACGGAGGCGGTATTATGAAAGCCTACAGGCGTGATAACAGCATTTCCCCACTGGAAACTTCAGTATAATTTCAGCATTTCTGGAGGATAAGGTACAAGGAGCCAGGGTGGGAGGATTTGAGCCTAGAAGCCTTAGATGGATCAGTGACAATTTATTGGAAATAAACACCACAGACATTGAGGCTAATGGTGTCCGAGATTGAGCTCAGATAGCCCTGAGTTCAAATCTTGACCTTGTCATTTACTGGCTGTTTCATTTTGGGGACTTTACTTATTAACCTCTCTGAGCCTCATCTGTAAAACACAAAATAGGGATTTTTGTGATGACAGAGGAGAGGATACCTGCAAAGGCTGAGCAGCACCTTCTCAATAAAATTAGCAGCTCCAGAGAGACTCAACAGTCCAGTGATTCTCATCCTGGCTGTACGTCCCATTCTTCTAGGGGGCTTTTAAAAATACGGTTGCTTGTGCCCGCCCTCAGAGATTCTCATTCAGGTGGTGTGGTTTGGAATCCTAGCTTGGGTATGATGTTAAAACCCTCCAGGGTGGCTCTGAAAGCTGAGCGGGGAGGGGAGCCATCAATCCAGGCCCCCTCAGGCAGCAGGGGTCAGAGGAAGACCTTGGAGCTGGAGCTCACTCTGGATGCTCACCTGGTCCCCTGTGTGAGGATCTGAGTGGCTTTGTACACAGTACCGCCATAGGGAAGGAAGAAACTTTTTCCTCTACCCCCTTAGGTTCAGTAACTGGGCCCTGCAAATTAGGTTATAAAAGTGGACATTGACGTAGGAGAGGTTTATGGTTATGTGTGCATACAGAGGCCTTCATAGAAACGTGAAGACCCAAAGAAGCAGATAGGCCTCGGAACTTAACATGCCTTTTAGCAAAGAACGATGAACGTGGAGATGCGACAAGACAAAGGAAACAGAGGTTTGGGCTCAGGTGGTAGACTGTGGGAAAGTGACCAGGAAAAATATAGGAGAGAAAGAAATGGAAGATATGGCTTGTATTTGTAGCTTTGTTTAGAGACCCACGTTGGTGTTGACTTGCTGTCTTTTTCATGGCCATAAAACTCCCCTGGAAGTCCTCATTTCTCAGAAGTTTCTCCTCCCAGTTAGATAAGGAAAACTCCTACGAGGTTTCCTTCTGCATTCATTGACTCTCATTTGCTCCCAGCTCAAAATAGTCCTTATACCAAACTGGCATATGTGAGCGTGGCCTGTTCTGATCCCCTTCACCTCACTTCCGAGAGCCTGGGTTCCCTCGCTACTGTGACCTTGAGGGTGCCGCCACCACTCCTACCTGCATTCCTGCAGCGCCCCTCTGTCCAGCTCCCCAGCAATCCTCCCTTCCAGCCCCTCCCTCCCCAAGACTCTCAGGAAGAGAAACTTGAGAATGATTAACGCTGTGAGGAAACCTGTGCTCCTCCTGCTTCTGGGCCTTTCCCAAGGTCACAGCCAGTGTGGGTGGCGAGGGCCCTGCCCCTCCTTCCCGAGGCGCTTTCTCCCTCTCAGCTATTCCTTCACTGCCAAGTTTACAAGAGGGAAGTCAATAAACTCTGTCGGGTCTCTCAGTGTTCTTTTTGTCCTGAAAAATCAGTGGCCCGAGCAGAGCACGTGGCTTGGCTTGGCACGTCCAGGCCTGTGGAGCTCCGACACGGACACTCTGTACAGCCTGTCCTTCTGCTTTGGTGCGGGCATTGCTGTATTTTTAGACCTGCCCGACATCGCCAAGACAAGTAGTACATGGAGATGCAGGACAGGCTTGCTGGCCTGTGTAGCAGAAGCGTCTTGCCTAAAGCTACGGCAGCATATGCTGGGGGCTCTCGTTTGCTGCCGAGGATGGTGGAGGGGGTGACGTGTTTTGTTTTGGCTTCATTTAGACCGTTTTATAGCACTTCGCGCTGTGTGTGCTTGAGGATGTGTCGAAATACAGGATTAGCTTTCTGAACTAGCTTTATGAGGTGTCTGAGGCAAGATAGCAAGTTTTGAGAAACGAATAACACTTAAGTTTATCTTTAAACTGCAAATACAATATTTACATTTTTATATACCCAACAAAATAATTTATCAAAACACTACGAATTTGGAATTGTGATCATTTGGATTGACTTTCCCCCTATGCTCTGTATGAAAGAGGGTTTGTCGCGTAAGTTGAAACATTACAAAATCAAGACGAGATTTCTTAGTATCTCAACAGAACAAACTGTTTTGATATATGAATGAAATCCATGAAGACAGCCTTCATCTTGCTGATTTCTTACTACCGGTAACAACAGAATCACTGAAGCTCATTTCACCTCTCCCCCAACTGCCTGGCATAAGTCCCCACTGGGGGGCTGTCGTAACTACATAACTTGTTTTCCCTGTTCTGTCCTTTTTCCTGCCAGTTCATTCTCTGTCCAGTTACAGCAATGATGCTCTCATACAGGTGTGGCCACCAGCTCTGACCACTGACTGCAGGGGCTTCCTAGGACCAGTATGATGAAGCGCCAGCTCTCGAGTGGCCTGTGAAGCCCTGGCTGCCTTCCTGGGTTCCTCACTGTCGTTCCCCTCATCCACCTGGGTGGCAGCTCAGGGAAGCTGCTTTCCCTTCCCCCATCACCTTCCTCCTGCCTTCTGCCTACTGAAATCCTAGGCAAACGTCAAGACCCAGTTCAACGGTACCCAGTACTGTAGGCCTTCTCTTGCTACCATCCAGCCCTGAAACAGTGGCCTCTCTGTGCAGGAGTCATCTGGCTTCGTGATGTTCTGTGCACCCCTCGGCTGGGGCACTTAGCACACAGCGTGAAGTGGTTTGCTTTTCCCTCACCGGACTGAACTTGTGAGGGCAAGGGTTCTGTCTTGCTCTAGCGGCTTTTGGTGCCTGGCACCTGGAGAGCCGTCAAAATATGTTCGCCAAATTAAGTGGCTTCTGGTTGTCAGCAGCGTGCCCATTTACCAGGCAAGCTTGGCAGGGCCCTGCTCAGAGGCCCCTTGTGAGACATCAGTTTGAATTATTGGATGGATGTGAATGACTTGGAATGGGACTTATTCTAAAATAAATCCACAGTTAAAACTTCAGGCTGCTTTTGCCCATCATCTAAACTAATGAGGTTTCTGAACATTTTTATTACATTTTTAGTGGAAAAGAAATACTGTAGCGTTTTATTTTTTTAACCCTTTACATGGAATTTGGAACAGATGCCACTTCTGCCATTGGCTTCCTGTCTGTGGTAATCTGCACAAGCATACACACACACACACGCACAGTTACATATACATGCGCACATGCACACACGTGCACACATATTCATGTGTATAATTAAAAGTCCACTTTATTTCATGGCCTTCCCTGTCCTGTCGTTTGGGGTGATTTGTATGTTTTCTACCTGAAGGATTCTTAATAGATGTCTCCCTACACTTCCTAGGTATGTCACTTGGAATTAGACCTTTTGGGTACTTTCTGGGACATGAGATCCTTTAGTATTTGTTTGAATCTGAAATTTGAATTTGCAGTACAGTTAAGACTCTTTACGTTATGCAATTTTTTATGAATGAACTGAGACATCATGAACATAGTTTTGCATTCATATACAATCTTAGTTAACAAACTAGACAGTCTAATGATTTGTTGTCTCTTTTCTCTAATAAAAACAGGATAATACTGTAAAGGTAAAAGTTTAATTGATTTAGGAAAATAAACTGAGTACTTCAGGAGAACCATTTCTATAACATCTGTTGTTAGACTAATTATTCATCATCTTCCTCATTACGACACCGGACCAAGGATCACTTTGTTAGGTCAGTTCACCAATTTATTTAGAATTGACAGAACTTCATTTCTTTGAAAACAGTAGTTAATTTTGGCCTTTCACAGATTCAGATGAAGCTTTCCTTTAATTAATCCAAATTGTGATGATATAGATTACATGTAAATCTATTTACACTGTAAATCTTGCTTCATGTTCTAAGGAATTAATAGAAATTCAATATTGTTTAAGTTGAGCTTTGAATTGTATTAAATGGTCGAATTGGATTTTTAGAGATGTTTTCACTTGGTACAGTCCAAAACTTTCAAAGACAAAGCTTTGCAGTTTTTATGGGCTCATATTAAGAACAAGGAAACAAATTAAGTATTCTCAGAGATACATTCAAGATTTAGGAGTCTTAAACAGTATAAACCACTAACCAAACAAGAACATCCTTTAAAATTTTTAAAGTGTCTATATACTAGAACTGAAAGCTTGTCCCCATCCTAGATCCATGAGATAAATAGATATCTTTTAAGTGTCAAGTACATTGTTGACAAGAGTATTTTATTACAAGGCATGTAAAAATAATAGTAATAGCAAATACATTTGATTCCTTACTGCATGCAGCTACTTTTCATATATGTTCTCAATCCTTCCTGTAAACTTATTTGAAGGATACTGTGCTTTATGTTAGAAAACTGTGGTCTCTTAGAGTCACCCAGTTAGTAATATCTCAAAACATTCATTTTATTTTGAAAATTCTCTGATTGCCTCAGTTTTACTTCAGACAGTGAAAGAACTACCCAGTTCCAGGAGCTGATTCTTCGTTACAACTGAACATTTCAATTCTGGAATCAAAGTGTGCCACATATGCAAACTAGGTAATATAATTAGCTAAGAAACAGGAAATTCCAAGAAATTTTGAAATAGGCTTAAAGTTGCGCACTTTGGAATGTTGAAGCACCGGCAGAAAATAAAGCCTGTGGTGACTGCAGTAAGGAGTTTCACTTGGAAGCTATGTCTGTATGGTCACAACTCTCCAGGCAGCCAGGTGCCCCCTCCTTTAAGTACAGATCGGTTGCTCCTGCCTTTCACCGGGGACTCAGAATCAAAAGTCAGGCCGCTCTGCTAGGGCAGACCAGGGGCAGGAAGTAGCAGGTCTCAGGAACAGCAGTTCTGGGGGGCACTTATCCCCCATTTCCGTCTGGCTCTCTTTCTCTCTCACCCTCACCAGGTGTTTTCTCTTTCTGGCAGTCCCCCTGCTTCTCTCTGTGGAGAGGCTCCTCTGCTTTTTCTGCCCTCTCTGGCCTGAGTCATAATTCCCGCCCTCTTGCTTGGGTATGGCCGTGGCTCACCACAGCTCCTCTGGATCAGCTACCAGCGCTTCCTTTCAGCCTCAGCTCTGCTGTGAATCCTCTCCCTTTTGCAGTGTTCCCGTTCTCAAGGGGTCACACTGATTAGCTCAGCTCATCTCTGCATGGGTCAGAGGCCACCATGTTTTGGTCTTTGTGTCAGGTATCTGACCCCGTTTGTTTGTATTTTGGGTAATTAAGAGTAGAGTCATGTGGTATGAAACGTGGCCAGTGCCTTCTTAGTGGACAGGGAACCTTCCCATGGAAGACAGTGTGAAAGCTCTGTGGAACTGTGTGTATTGGCCAACACGACCTGTACTGTATGCTGTAATCTAAAGGGATTTCCTAATGTCAGTGATACATAAAAAACAGTGTGCAAGGCTCTCTGGGGGAAGTAATCCACTTTCCTATTACTGAACATACTACCCTCTGCTCTGTCATGTTAATGCAATTTTAACAATAACAGCAATAAAAGCAACCACAAAATAAGTGCCATTCATTGGTCTCTTGTGATATGCCACACACTTCAAATACATTATTAGTAGTTCTTCTAAGAACTCTAAAGGATGGACACAAACATTCTTATTTTACAGAAGTGAAGGTTCAGAAAGCATTCCTATTTTACAGGTTCATAAGTTTAAGTAAGTGGTCCAAGGTTACATTGCAGGTAAGAGTGCATACTCAGGTCACTGTGATTCTGAAACCTACATTTCTTTACTGTATTATGCCATATATATATAAGTATATATATATATATATATATATATATAAGTATATATATACATATATTACTTTCAACAGTCAAATATATTTTAAAGAAATTAAGATGAGAAAAATAATCTACTATATTTACACAGATATCCACCTTTTCTGTTTCTCTTCCTGCACTTCAGAAATTTCAAGGAAACCCTGGTGTCATTTCCCTTCAGCCTAAAGAAATTTCTTTAGCATTTCTTTGTAGAGCAGGTCTACTGATGACAAAGTCTATATTTTCCTCCTTGAGAAATGGCTTTCTTTTCCCTTCCTCCCTCAAAGATATTTTCACTGGAGGCAGAATTTTAGGTTGACAGATCTTTTTCTGGGGCACTTTTAAGATACTGTTTAACTGTCTTCTGGCCTCAGTCGTTTCTTTGCCGTGACTTTTACTGTTGTGTGCTTACTCAGGGTCCCCAACCTGAAAGTGGAAGCTGTCAGACCTCCTCTGCCCTCTGCTCACACAGGGCTGCTCTGTCCCCAGCATGCCCTAGTCCTCGAGCAGCCCCTCTGATCGAAGGCACACCCTGTGATCATGAAAGGGGACCACCCAAGTCAACATCTTTGCCTGCAACCCTTTTCCTCTACTTTGCGGTGATTGTGACAACGTGCCCACAGCTTGCAATGTCCACTCTGACTTGGGCAGTGGCCTCAGTTACTTCTGATGAGAGACTTGCCGTCCGTGGAGTTACTGTTCCCGTCCATCTAACGGGTCATCTCCACCCCCATACCCCCAGCTGCTTTCAAGACTTTGCCTGTGGTTTTCAGTAATTTTCTTACTACGTGTCTAGGCTGATTTCTTTTGAGTGTGCCCTCTTCGGAGGTCGCTGAGTTTCTTGTATCTGTAAATTTGTCTTTCACCCAGTTTAAGAAGTTTGAAGGCATTATTTCTATAAATGTTCTCTCTGCACCAATACCTTTTCCCTGGGCTTTAGGGACTCCAGTGACACAAATGAGAGATCCTCTGATATCGTCCCACGAGTACCTGAGACTCTAGTCACTTTGGTTTTCAGTCTCTTTTCCTTCTGTTGTTCGGACTAGATAATTCTTCTTGTTCTCTCTTCAAGTCCATTTGCTCTTTCCTCTCTCCTCCCTGTTCTGCTGGTGAGCCCATCTAAGGGATTTTTGTGTCACATATTGTATTTTTCAACTCTAAAAGTTCAGCCTAGCTCTCTTTTTTATAGACACTGCTTCTATTTTGAGAGTTTCTATCTTTCTTCTCATTTCAGGAGTGTTCACCTTCGTTCACAGGAGCTGGTTCTAAAAGCTACTTCAAAGTCTGTCTGATAACTCGCATGTCTGGGTGGTGTTTGTGTTGGCATCTACTGATCGCTTGGTCCTTTGAGAACTGGTCAAATTTTCATGGCTGTTAGTATATCAAGAAATTTTGGATTGTATCCTGGACATTTTGAATATTTTGTTGTCAGTCTCCACGTATTGTTAAAATCCTCTGGAGAATACTGATTTGTTGCTTGAACAGGCAACTGACTGGCATGGTTCTGTCCTTTTCCTCTGTGATAGTAGTTGCATTGTCAGTTCGGTCCTCTATGCTATTTGGGTCTGCCTGGGGCATCACCGCTCCGGGCTTGCTCTGGTACTTGGGTGGTTTTTATACTGTAATTCAGTTCTCAGAGCCTTTGCTCTACATCTCTGGGTGTTTTCTGCACGTGTGCAACGCGGGGAGTGAGCTCAGTACTTGTACAGATTCAAACACAGAACTGGAGATTCTCTTGTCCAGCCCTCTCTCATCTGTGGGATTTTCTGCCACACCCTCTGGCTTCCAGGGCCCCTTTTTCCTAGTTTCTCTGGGTAGAAAGATTGGGTTCCTTCAGAGTTTTGGTCTTCTGTGCTGTGGCAGAGTTCCCTGCAACGGCACCAGTGCAGACCAGCAAGAGAAAAGTTGATTCCCCCACTCTTTGCGCAGTTGGGTTCCTTTTTCTGATTCTTCTGTCCTGAGGGTTGGATCATCTTTGGGATGTTAAATGCCCACTCCCCCATGGGGGTGGCAGTGCAGATCTATGTTTGAAGCTGGCTGTGAAGCAGGGTGAGGAGAATAAAAACATGAGGTCTCCCCATACTCTGGCTTGCAGAGCCCCTCTCCTGCTTCTCTAGCCAGCGTGACGGCCTTCACTAGGGATATTGTGCTCGTTGAACCTTTTTACACAGTTCCCAGTTTGGCTTGCCTTGAGGCCAAATCCTGGATGAAAAAAATAGGAAAAACCCAGAAAACCCCTTGTAGCTGAGTTGATCTTTCATTAAGGCTTTACTTCCCTCCTTAATCCACTCGCTGTTGTTTACTTTCCACACTCGTGCTGTTTGCCATTTTGTCTAGTCTTAGCTGTGCTTGGAGGGCGCTCAGAGGGTGATTGGAGAGGTGATAGAAGGGCTCCTTTTCCCCGGACCACCTCTTACTGATGTTTATACCCCGGCACTTGCCGCAGAACGACCGCGTGACAGTGCGCTAAATGAAGTGGATGAAAGTGTAAAACGTGAGGCTCACCGATTATCTAGTAAACTCTGGTAGGACAGGGATGGCAAACATTTGGCCCAAAGCCTTTCACCCTTACTTCCCACACTGAGAGCTGATCAGTACTTCACTGCCCTGTGCCCTGAGGAGCCTGAATACAGCCGCAGAATACTTCCTCACCAGTAAGCCTGGCAGCCACTGCCACATGGATGGCGTTGGCATGTGAGGTGGAAGCCTGCCTTTTGTTTCTGTCTTCAAAACCGAGTTACTCACACGAAAATGTAAGCCTTCTTTTCTCATTTAACTGCAGTGGCTCCTCTCCTCAATTTTCCATCCTCCCATTCTCTTTTCTCTTAAAGATTCCAGTTGATTGACATATTTTGTCCTTTGCCAGGTGGGCTTGTTGAGAAAAATCATTCTTTGCTTTCTTATAAAGTTTCTGTATTTTCGTAAAGAATTGTAATTTCATGAATGTGTTTCAGTGAGCTTCCCTCATTTACACACGTAGGAATTTATTTTTGTATTTTAGCCTTTGGGAAATGATGAATTTGTTTAAGAGATCGGTAATTATCCCACTCAAAAATGAACATTAGGGGCTTCCCTGGTGGTGCAGTGGTTGAGAATCTGCCTGCCAATGCAGGGGACACGGGTTCGAGCCCTGGTCTGGGAGGATCCCACGTGCCGCGGAGCGGCTGGGCCCGTGAGCCGCAGCTGCCGAGCCTGCGCGTCTGGAGCCTGTGCTCCGCAGCGGGAGAGGCCGCGATGGTGGGAGGCCCGCGCACCGCGGTGAAGAGTGGGCCCCGCTTGCCGCAACTGGAGAAAGCCCTCGCACAGAGGCGAAGACACAACACAGCCAAAAAAATGAATGAATAAATAAATTTTAAAAAACAACAACAACAACAACAAAAAAAACCTTCCCCGAGCAAAGGTGCAGTCTAGGGCAGGATCCTCTACACCTATGTTTAAAAAAAAAAAAAGAACATTAGAATTCTTCTTTATTTGATTACTATATGTCACCAAATCCACAATTTATTTATCACCAGCTGCATCCATTAATTCAGACTTACTGGCCCTTGACTAAGAGACTGCTATAACTTCTCATTTTAAATCTTTCTAGGAGCAAATATTAATAGAAAGTAGTAAGCCTTAACTATATCTGATCTTAAATCTCAGTCTGTACAAACCCCCTTTTTTTTTTTTTGGCTTTGCTTGTCATTTTTATTACCTCAAGACTATTTTCCAGTAGAGTCACAATCTAAATAGAAGTGTACTTTTTTGTTAGGAGATTGGAGGGACCATTACCAGCTTCTAAGGGATCACTGTGGTATAAGCACTATCTTGGCAGGGATTAAGAGGCAGCATTTGTGAATATGAATGCCTTTTTATGTCCTTGTCCTTTTGGTGTGAACACCTATGTGTGACCTATCTGGGAACTTGCTCAAGAGGAGTCTTTATAGAACATTAGGTGTTCCCACTTCTAACATGGATAATCTGGTTAGAAAAATGAGCTCCCAGAGTATATTAAGCACATATGTGGTGTAAATACCAAGCGCTTGTTGATAGAAGTTCGGCATCATTGAGTCCAAAGTCGTCTGGTGAGGCTTCCTTTTAAAGAGAACTCAGGACCACAGCCTGGGATTCCGTCCAGCAGTGCTGGGGCTGAAATTAGAAAACTGAAGAGAGAAACTTACTGTGTGACAGTCTGCTGCATTCACAATCTAAGTGTGCCTTTCTCTTGTCCTTTTCTCCTGGGGTCTGCAGTTTACCGTGGCTTCTGGGCGGTCCTGATGCTTCTTGGGGTTGTTTCTGTGGTGACTGCGAGCTTTTTGATCATCTGCGCAGCCCCCTTCGCCAGCCATCTTCTCTATAAAGCCGGGGGAGGCTCCTACATCGCCGCAGGTACGTCCATCGTGAAGGGTATGATTTACAGCCTTGGTTTTTCCCCGTATCTTTATATTTTCCACTTCTGGTTTCAGGGGTGAGGCTTCTAGTAGTAATAATATGTTAATATTCATGTACAATATTTCCTGAGTGCTACCTATATGTCACACACTTTTCCAGGGACTTCCCGTTTTCCATTTGCTCATTGTATCCACATTATATGAATGAAGACACTAGGCAGGAAAGCTCTGCTGTAAGAGCCTTTTAATCTCTCTTATCCTGTTAATTTTCTACCTGTAAAAGAGGGTTATAACACGTCTCTCTGTAACATCTGGGCGTAGGTGAAGCTTTTTGTGTGCTCTTAAGAAGATAGCCCCATTATGATATTACAAACCCTCATTAATAGGTAAAAAGCATCTTTTTCTACATCATCATCATTCCATTTTCTTAATTGTGGTTCATGTGCATTATCTAAATACCTTCTCTTCTTTGTAAAACCTGTATTTTTTTTTTTAGCTTTCCAACTAGTCTAATTCCTGCTAAAATGATCATAGTACAAATAGGAAAATAATTGAATAGGTGAGTCTTGTGAATTTTAAGACTTTTAAATTTAATTAGGAAATAAAAGCCAGAGCACTAACCTGAAAACATAAGCACAAGGTTTTTTGTAAACATAAACATTCTGGGAATTTAGACAAACTACAGTACGACTAACACCAAACTGTACCTGAGTTTGCTCTATTGCAGCATCCCATAAAAGGGACCAGTTGTCTCACCTGGGATTGTAGTGACCATGAAGGAAAGGGACCGAGTGGGTAGCTCTACTGCCTTTCTAAATCACTGCAAAGATGGCTCATGCTGTTGCCCAAAATCATTTAATCGATGATCAATTAACAAATAGTTCCTTTAAACACTATTTTTGCATAATATTGTGCTTAATTTTTTTGCAGAGGGAATAAAAAGAATAATCAGATAGATCCTCTGCTCAAAGAGCTTAAAAAACCACAAAACAATAACAAAAAACAAAAACCAAAACCCACTGTGGGGACCAGGGCCCTCTATTTAACTTATTCTGTCTTTCTTTTTGTCTTTTATTTAAAACTCTTTTCTTCACTGAGTTTTCAAGGACCCAGATTTAGCCATTTGAGCTCATAATTAAAGAAATAACTTTAATAATTGAGATATAATTCACATACTACAAAATTTACCCTTTTAAAGTATATAATGCAGTGTTTTTTGATATATTCCCAGAGTTGGGCAAAGATCACCACTATCTGATTCCAGAATATTTTTATCACGCGCCACAGGGAAACCCCATCCTCTGCTCCTTCCAGCCCTGAGAACCGCAGATCTGCTTTCTGTCTCTATGGGTTTCCTGTTCTGGACATTGCATGTATATGGAGTCACACAATACGTGGCCTTTTGTGTCTGACTTCTTTCACTTAGATCTCGTAATTGATAATCTCTCTTCTTTACTTCATAATTCCATAAGACCAAACCCCTTATATGCCTTAAAACTGAGCATCTTCTTCGCCAAATATTTCTTCTCCCCCAAATCACATTCTACTCTTGCTTTATTCAGAGATCTAGTTAAGGTGTATATTTTTGCATGGTCTTCCCAGAAATAATAGCTCTCTACTAAAATGTGTAAATATTTGTTTCTTCTTCTTCTTTGCTTTTTAATCTTTTAAAATCTTTGTCAATAAAGGGAATATGTAGTAGCAGTAATTTAGTACTAACATTATGGGCAACATAACTGTTTTAAACTCAGAAATGCTCTGATCCTGAGTTTGGGCTTATTAGAGAATTGCGTGTTTCTGTGTGTGTGTGTGTGTGTGTGTGTGTGTGTGTGTGTGTGTGTGTGTGGTGCTTTTGAAAAAAATTGTTGGTCATTTTTTCCATTTTATACTTTTTTTGAGAAAATAGTATAGCTAAAGAATTATTTTGGCTGAGGGCTCTGAAGGAAGATAAAGCATCTGATTCACACCCATGTGCCTGTGACCACTGGATTCTCTTTTTCCAGTGAATCTTTGGCTGCAGTGGGTGTGGGTCTGAAGTCCTCTTGGCTCAGGTCTTTATGCAGAAACGCCCTGGGTTGGGAGGGGTCCACCATGTTCTGGGAGCCCATCCTGAAAGCCAGTCAAGCAGACGGTTACGAGGATACTTCTTTTTAAATCTGACTTTTAATTTCCTTCATGGCACAAGTCTTTATTGTTTGTGTAGGACTGTTTATTTCCCAAGAACACAGAGAGATATTCTGTTGGATGAGATAAAAAAATTACTGTTTATTTTTTATCAGTTTGGGCAGTAAAAGTGGTGTTCTCAGGAATAACTAAAATTTACTGTCAGGTAGCAATTTCTACCATGAGACACATCTTTTAAAGCAGTTATGGGGCAAATAAATCATCCTCAAATCTGAGTGTTATTGACAGAAGAATTTTCAGAATCTTTCAATTGTCTATTATTAACATCCCCAGATTTGTAATAGGCAACTAATCCTTTCAGATGTGGCGATGGAAACTTACATACTATTCTATATGGACACTAGGAAAATATGTGCTAAACACTAGGTTTTTGGGGCAGCCAAGATTTTTCTGTACTACGTTTAATATGGAACTGTGCATGTAGTCTTTTACTGAGTTAAACTGGATTGAATTTGTCATGCTTTCTTTGGTTAGATGTTATGTTTTCAAAACGAAGAGCTCTCTTTCCATGGAACTAGTATTCCAAAATCTCTCCCTTTTAGGGCTTGTCTTGTCATTCCCTGCCTCACGGTCTTCCTTTGCCAACACTCTGTGCTCCACCGGGCAGTTGGGAACAGGTGCAGCCTGGGCCCACAGTTGCTGTGACTACTTTATCAATGCCACAAACAAGATTGGACACTCTCTCTTTATTTGGACAGATGGCCTTAAGACAGGGCAGAACCAAATTCCAAGTGGCCATTGCTGGGTGTGTGCACATAGAAAGACTCTTTGGCATCAGCAAGAAGACTGTTTTGGGGCATTCCACACATGGCCGTGGCATGCTGATGTCACAGTTGTACGTGTGAGCAAGGGGTGGGGTCCGTGTTTTTCGTCTTGCTCTGTCAATGGCTCAACGGTCTGGAGGCCATATGTTGCCACTCCCTGCACTTGGGCAGATGCCTCCTCAGCTTGGGCCATGTGTTCCACACGGGAGTTCAGTTCTGGACCAAGCACACAGTAATCGTCAGGACGTTATGACACCCGAGTGTGTTTCGGTGAGTCTCATCCACACCTCCCAATGCCTATAAACAATTGCTGAATTTTCTTTCAATGTGGACTCCAGGGGTACTCAGATACAAAGGGCCGACTCGTGTTTTCTCCTAACCCTGTGATATTAGATGTGTTAGGAAAGATGCAAGAAGGCGTGACATTACAAAACATTTGAATTATGTGGAGAAAATTATTGTACAGCTGAATATTCCTAATGCCTGGGCAAAGTGACATCAATACAGGAATTGCTACACAGGAGTAAGATCCCTAGGTGTACAAGTAAGAATGGGGATGGGGTCTGGATGTTCTGGGACTGATATTGGGTGAAAAGACATAAAAGCTAGAAATTAATATGTTACCAGCATATCAGGGTAGAAAGATTCTTCTTTCATAATTGAAATCCCCTTTTCCTGAATGACAACCTGGGATTACATTTTTCTGCTGGATGTAGAGCTAGACAGAGTCTCACCTGAGTAGAGGGGCCTGGAAAGCTTCTGAATCTTGGCTAAATTCCTTGTTAGAGTCTCACGTTGGTGAGACTACACCGACGTCTCGTAAGTCGGAGGAACATAGAAGCCCACACTCCAGGCCCAGGGTGTGTTAGCCGAAGGAAGGGACACCTTTGCTGTGTAATTAGTCCTTTGCAAGGTGGTGGAGGTAAAGTTGTGGCCTGACTCCTGCCCCATTCTGTGACCACAGGGTATGTTTCTTGTCCAGACAGCTGTTTCACCAGCTGTCTGCCCAGCCAAGCTGCTGTTGGTCACCAGGAATGTGAGTGGTGTGAATCGGGGTGAGTTGTATAAACCCTCTGCCAGGTGGGACAGACAGCCTGAGCACGTCCTTATGGGGCTCAAACCTGCTCCCTTCTGGTCTGGAGGACAGTGCTTTCTAAGAGTGTAGGGATATGAACCCCCTTAAAAACAGTATGGGGAGGGTAAGTGGATATGAAGGGAATATAACATTCTTACATGTAGAGGGCAAAACTGACTCAGAAGTAAACTGGATTTGCGGTTTGTTTTTTTATTTCTTTAAAAAAGATCAGTGGAGTTTGTATAGCTCATGATAAACATCACTCATTTCTACCTGAGATAAGATAGATGCGATGGATGCATAATACAAGAGACTTTTTTGCCTTAATCCTAGAAAAAATAGCTCACAAAAGCCAAGGGACCTGTTTCAGACGCTCATTTTCCTTCGGCTGAGACTGAACACGTGGCTCACAGGAGGCGCTGGGGCCCGTGCCTTGCTCCTCACGCCTTCCTCCAGACAAAGCAGAACACGGCGCAGTCAGAGCAGGAGGAGCGTATGTGGAGGGAACAGCCCCAGAGCAGGAGGGGATTAGGGGAGAGTTGCTGACAGCCTAGAGGCAGGCATTCTAAACTTACGGGAAGCACATTCATCTCCCCGCTGGCACCTGCTGTCCCCACGTCTGTATGCTGTAAACAGCCACTGACCCCGAGAGGCACAGGGGGCCTCCTGTGTGAGGGGAACGGGCCAGGAGGGCCAGCGAGTGCTTGCCAGCTTTTCCAAAGCCTCCGTCTTTCTTAGCATGCAAGAAGTAGGCTCTCAGGGGAAAATCAAAAGCATAACTTCCCAGTACGGAACTGAGTATTTCACCAAAGTCCAGGACTTCAGCGTTTTATTCAGAGCTCTGGTTGGTTGGAGGTGGGTGGGGGAAAGAAATAGTGGTTAATAAAAACTATGTATTACTGATATATCAGCCAGATGTACTTTTGTCGTAGAATTAGTGTCTCCGATTTTCATGAACTGCGGAAGGGCTGCTCGGATTTCCCTCTTGCTCAGTCCAAAGGTTTGGGTGTACAGATCTGCTTTCCAAGTAGGAACAGAAGACCCAGTCACTCTTATGTTTCTAAAACTACCTGCTTTGTACACTTGCTTTCTGCCTTCAGTTGTCATCTTTGGGAATTTATTTGGATAGTATCAGTATCCAACACAAATTATTGTGTTGGATACTGATACTATTATCATGTGGAATTTTAATGTCCTTGATCTGACATTTTTTATAGATGTCAAGTGCTAGAACAAGTCAACCTTGATTAATATTAAATAGGAAAGTGCTTAGAAGAGCTTTTATTTACAAAAATACTTTAAAGCCTTATTTTCTTTCTCAGATAGTTCTTTGAGCATTTATTTTTCTCCATGTTGCTTATCAGTTGAAATATGTGTAACAGGCTGTTAGAATCAGACTTGTCCAGACTTGGTTTTGAATAGGAACCAATATGGAGAACACAGGTACACCCTGGAGATATTGTGCGTTTGCTTCCAGACCCACTATGCTGTAATTGATTAGCGTGCAACAGCATTATGTTTAAAAAATGTACGGACCTTAATTAAAAAATACTTTATTGTTAAAAAGTGCTAACCATCATCTGAGTCTTCAGCAAGTTGTAATCTTTTTGCAATAGTAACATCAAAGATTACTGATTCCAGATCACCCTAACAAATATAATAATAATGAAAAAGGTTGAAATAGTGTGAGGGTTACCAAAGTGTGACACAGAGACATGACATGAACAAATGCTGTTGGAAAAATGGCACCAACAGACTTGCTTGAAAGCAGGGTTGCCACAAACCTTCAATTTATTAAAAAATACAGCATCTGAGAAGCGCAATAAAGCAAAATGCGATAAAACACGGTCCGCCTGTATGTGACACTAAAGTGAGGAAACAGGTTCCCAGAGGAAGAATTCAAAAGGGACACGTCACACCCAGTTCAGTGAGTTTCAGTGTCTCGACCAGATGAAGGCTGTGGGAAGGAGGAGGGGTGCGAGGGGGGAGAGGAGACCCAGAGCTGGCACGTTCCTGTGAGTCCCCACCCTGGCCTGAGCTTGTTACACCGTCCTTGCTGGAGACAGTCTGGTTCCTGGTCGACTCCTACTCAGGTGAGTCGAGGTGTGAGAGGCTCGCTCAGTAATAGCTTTGGTGGAACTTTTCTGAAAACTTGACTAAATGCTCCCCACCCCCTTTAAAAATGTATCTGAGCTGTTTTTCTTTTCTTTTCTTTAAACATTTATTTATTTATTTTTGGCTGCATTCGGTCTTCGTTGCTGCGCATGGGCTTTCTGTAGTTGCAGTGAGCAGGGGGTACTCTTCTTTGCGGTGCGTGGGCTTCTCATTGCGGTGGCTTCTCTTGGTGTGGAGCACAGGCTCTAGGCGCGTGGGCTTCAGTAGTTGTGGTACGCGGGCTCAGTAGTTGTGGCTCGCGGGCTCTAGAGCGCAGGCTCAGTAGTTGTGGCGCACGGGCTTAGTTGCTCCGCCGCATGTGGGATCTTCCCGGACCAGGGCTTGAACCTGTGTCCCCTGCATTGGCAGGCGGATTCTTAACCACTGCGCCACCAGGGAAGCCCTGAGCTGTTTTTCTGAGAGCTAGAGCAACAGGCCTGGCAAATGAATGCTTTCACTCACATGACATATTACTATGGGGTGTAATTAATCTCCACCCTGAAAGGGAGTCTTCAGATGTGTTAAGTGACCAGACTTTCTGGCCTATAAATAGGATCTCTGGTTTGGAATTAATTTTGCCATGGTGGAAGGGCAGAATGAGTTTCCATCTGCTTCATTCTCCTTTTCCAAAGTACATGTGTCATTAACATCTACTATTTGCCCAGTACTGTAAGGCATTTAGTTTGTTTGCAAATATTCTGTTTCATTCCCCACCCTTCCCCCAGACTGTCACTTTGCTCTTTGGTTTCTTTACTAGATTATGTTATGCGTTTTCGGAGGCCTTTTTTTTAATCTATACTTTCTCGTGTAGAAGAGAAGCACACGGAGTACAGATTCATCTGAATGATCAGATCAACATAGGCTGGGTTTGTCCTAGGAAGAATTTTTGCTTCCTGTAACTCAGGGGCTGTCGAGGAGGGGTGGGAGGTTTGCTTGACTGGACAGTGGAAAAAGAAAACGTCCTTAATATGAATAAGCCCCAGTTTGGGTTCACCTGATATTCTTTCCAGAATGTGCCCTAGTGGGGCTGTGAGGTGGCACGTGCCACCTGGTGGAGAATTCCAGCGAGACACTGGCAGACACGTTTGAAGCGACCTTTCCTTCAGAACGGGAAGGCCCCATGGCAAGTTTATTCTCTTGCCTCTCGGCCAGCCCTGAAATAGCCTAGTCACATGAGAAAGCTCTGACGCTTTAGAAGATTTCAGAGAACAGCATTTCTAGCCGTAGCAAGAGCTCATGCCAAAGCGTAACAGTAAAAGTAGCCAGTGCTCGTTCTGTGCTAGCCCTGTTCCAGGCAGACTTGCTGAGTACTTCACCTCCGTTAATTCCTCGTGACTGCTCTCTGCGGTGGCCACTTGAATTATCTCTATTTTACCAATGAAGAAACGGAGACACAGAGAAGTAAAAGACTTGCTCAGTGATACTCAGCTAGTAAAGTTTAAAGCTTTCTGGACAGTAAACCTAGAAGCAGGGCAGGCAGATTCCACACCTGTGCTCTTCAACCACTAAATACTTCCTGAAACTCAGTTACCATCAGTAGACACTTCCTTGGCATTAAGTGAACCTGCTTTTCAGATTAAGCCCCTAACTATTTGTAGGGATGGATATAACCTCATGATCGTTCTCTATCAATAATTGTTTCTCGGGGCTTCCCTGGTGGCGCAGTGGTTGAGAATCTGCCTGCCAATGCAGGGAACACGGGTTCGAGCCCTGGTCTGGGAAGATCCCACATGCCGCGGAGCAACTGGGCCCGTGAGCCACAACTACTGAGCCTGCGCGTCTGGAGCCTGTGCTCCGCAACAAGAGAGGCCGTGATAGTGGGAGGCCCGTGCACCGCGATGAAGAGTGGCCCCCACTTGCCACAACTAGAGAAAGCCCTTGCGCAGAAAAGAAGAGCCAGCACAGCCATAAATTAAAAAAAAAAAAAAATTGTTTCTCAAGAGAGTACAGAGTTTTGAATATATAGGATGTTTAATGCCTAAAATTATTATACCAATCTAAGAAAGTAATAAATATTTGAAAAATCTGACAGATGATAGACATTATGTAGGTTTGGTTGACTAAATAAAACATGAGGCCAGAAAATGAAAGGGAAGAGGCAACTCATGTATTTGGGAAGTAGTATGAGGAGGTGAGGGCAGCAATGAATATTTGGAAATCAGATAGATGTAATGAAAATGTACAGTAGTGAAGTTATAACTGTTTAAGTTATTCAGGCCATCTCAGAAAATTGGAGAAAAATCAGTGGAAAGTGAGTCAGAGAAAATGAAGAGTGGAGGTAAGCAAAGAATGTTGACGGTTGACCATTGTGCATTGGTAGTTTTACAATTTCTGAAATATGATATGTAAAAGAGAGCATGATTGAATTATAAGAGAAGGCAATGTGTATTAATTTAAAGAAGAACAAGCTGTTACATAAATACAATTTAAATTATTTTTAAGAACTTCTAGTTTATTTTACCAGAAAAGCTAATTTTTTAATGAATGAAATATGTACTATATGCAAGACTGCTTTGGAAGTATATTACAATATAATAACAAGTATTACTCTTTAGAAAATGTAGAACTAGTAAATTTTCCTTTCCCCATTATATAATGATTAGAAAAAAAAATAGGTGTACATTTAGACTCTGGATGGACCTGTGAGAGTAGATTCAACCTGCACTAATGCTTGTGTTTCCTCCTCTGGAATGGCACATAGGGCTTCTTAGAAGTTGAGAAACGCCTCAAACACTGCAGTTTTTAAGATTCCTAACATATTAAAAGTTAACACATGTCAAAATTCGTTTTCATATATTGTGGAATTTTTTAAGTGTTTACATTTGATAAGTCAGTGCTCCATGCTTTTAAAATACATACATAAAGGTAGTGGCCCTACACATAACAATTTGCAGATATTATCCAAAGTCTTGTATGAGTATTGGGCTCAAATCAGATAATCCTAATAGACCCCAGTGTCTTCCATATCATGAGGGGGCACATGATTCCATCCCAAAAGGTCAAATCCCTTGCCAGTTCTCAAGGGAGATATCTAAATTTTATCCACTGACTTAAAGCCCAGAGATTCTCTTTAAATATCTGAGGAGCAACTCTCTTTAAAAAGGAGTCCCAGAAAAAACAGTTCATGGAAGGTAGTCTGGTTCCTAGGTTGGGGACCACTTCACAGGGGTTCATTTTATAATGAAACTTCATAACATTCATTTTTATGTCATATTTTATATGTTTCAAATAATACATAATGAAAGTTTAAAAAAGGGAATTGAAAACAACCGGTTACAGAAAATCCCTGTGCTTTAGGCACTTGGAGAGCTTAGCCTCTTCGTGAGCACTAGTGCATGACTGCCGAAGGTTTTGTTGGCAAAATTGATGTTTGAGGAGGAGAATGTCAGAAAAACAACCGTGCCCTCAGTAGGGCTTAGTGGGCCTGCTCGGGGTGTGGGGTGAGCCCGGGCAGCTGCGCTCTAGGTCACCGCTGTAACATCGGTAAGCCCGGGGCCATTTTCTCTTTTGGGAATAAGATCATGTTTTGTAAAAAGGGTTTTTTTTTGCCAATTTTCTTTCAAAACCGTTTGCCTAAGGAAATGCTACTCATCCTTGCAAAACGCAATATTATTTTCATAGGAGCTTAATTCATAATAGCCAAAACCTAGAAAGAGCCCAAATGTTCACCAATAGATGAGTGGATAGCACTGGATGAATTGGTAGGTTCATACGGTGGAATCCCGCTCAGCTACAAGGAGTAAACTGCTAACACAGGCAACAACACGGGTGGATTCTCAGTCATTATGTTGGGAAAAAACAGCCAGAGACAAAAGATGGCACGCTGCTACGATGTCATTTCTATCAAGTTCTAAGGGCAACACTACGCTATAGTGATAGGTGCTTTCGGGGGGTGGGTGGTGCATGAAGAACCTCTCTGGAGGTACAGTGATGCATACGTTCTATTTTTAATGGGTTGTGGCTACACTGATGTTTAGATTTGCCAAAACTCATCAAACTATACACTTAAAGTCCATACATTTTGCTCTATTTAACTTATACCTCAAAGACTGAGAAATAATGAGACACAGTAAACAGTAAATAAATGGAATGCTTTTTACCCATTAGAAAAACCTTCAAACCATTGGAGCTTAACATAATACCTTCAGATATTAGTATGGGCTAATGTAAGAAATGTTTGTATGAAGACTGTTGGTGTCTCTTCCTCAAAAACTCCTTGTGGGGATGTTGTCAGTTATGTACTTCAGTGTTCCTATGCAGATCTGCAGAAGGCATTTTTTATATATTTCTTCATGAATTGCTATGATTCCTTTTAGAAAATGATAGTAAATACATAGCTTATCAAGTTTCCTTTTTGTTCTTTCTTCTGAGCATGTCAGATCTAGGCTTACCATTCCATGAATGCTGCTGTCCTTAGCATTCTTACCCACACTCCAGATTTTTTTTCTTTATTTCTGTACTTAAGATGAACTCTTGCCCTGCCTTCCAGGCAGCTCCACTTGGAGAAGTAACCTAGTCTCCAGCTGCCTCCTTGGAATAGTTTCCATATTGTAGGATATTTTGGAATGTCTTCAACCTAATGTGTCACACCTGCTATCAGGGTTTCAGTTTGAGTTATGCCACAGGCTAAACTTTTGATCTCGGTAGACAATTAACTACTGCAGACCTTATTTCCATCCTCTGAAAATAGACACGATGAGTAAGCTGGTATTATCATCCCTAGAATGTTATGAAGCTTACTTTCTAGTTCTATGTAGATGCCCTTGCTGAAAATTGCCCTGTCTCCCCCAGTGTGTGTGTCCTCTGAACAGAGAAAAGATGAGTTCTCCTGATTCTAATGTAGTATTCACTATAACTTCCTTCATGAAGCATTTTTTTTGACTGTGGAATTCCACGGCCTTTCCTAAGGCCACTGAAAGCCGAAATGAGTTTCCACTGAATTTGTGTGGAAGCAAAGAGGCCAATGAATCATCTTGAATTTATGATTCTTCCCCAAGTAACCAATAACTGTCCATGATTCAATCTATTTAAGTACATTTCAAAGGCAATTCAGTTACATCGAAGCAGCTAAAGATCAAGTTTATTGTTTTTCAGTAACTCCAAAAGGCTTTTTTTTTTTTTTTTTTTTTAAATATAGGTATATGTACTTCTAGGCAAGAATATAGGGGTTTGGCATTTGCCTATCTTTTGAAGAAGAAAGTTTTCATTTCTGTAGCTAGCTTTTCCCTAGGAATGCATTTTAAAATCCAGTTTTTATAATACAGTATAAAAGATCTTTCTAGGGACTTCCCTGGCTGTCCAGCGGTTAAGACTCCACGCTTCCAGTGCAGGGGGCATGGGCTCCATCCCTGGTCTGGGCACTAAGGATCCCGCAGGCCCTGTGGCAGCGGCCAATCAATCAATCAATCAATCAATCAATAAATGATCTTTCTAGGATGCCTTCTTTTCTGTTCTTGTATCTGTGGAATATTGAAGACGTGCAGTTTTATTTCTCAGTCCGTGACTTGGCGTTGGGGAAATCCTTTTGGTTTTATTTCCATGTTTTTTATCATTAGTAATTGCGTCCCTAATTTGTGACTGATTTTTATGTGACCTTTGTTTCGAAAAATGTTTTCCAAATTGAATGTATGACATTTGTGAGAGAAACTGTGCAAAAATCGTAAGCTTGAATGGCTCTTCCCCACACTGCCAATAAAAGAGACCCAACATGTTCTTGATGTGACAGTTATTTGTCCATTGTTTCATTGTGATCACAAATCTCCGTGGGCTTTGGGACCATATTTTGATTATGCCTCCATTGAGCAATTTTATGAATTTTTGTTGGACTTCAAAAGATAGAAATCATAAAATTCAGTAGGAAATAAATTATGCTTTCAAAATGTGTGACCTAATTTAAATATAACTTCATTTAAAACAAATTATTACCGGAATATTAGCAATATTTTCTATTCCTGCTAAAATCACCGTGGCAAATGGGTCTGAAATGTAACTCACTTGTCACTCAAGACAGTTACTGCTTATGTTTTTATGAATGAGGGTCTTAAGATATCAAGGGAAAAAAATAAAGATTTTTCCATAGTATTGGTATTGCCCCAGAGGAGACTCTTCACCTGGTAGGTGGACCAAATCAATAATACTACTGTTCATTAATAGTCACGATATCCCACAGAAAGAAGATGTGTCTTTCTGAGTGTGTGAAAGAAACACACATACTCTCCTCCCACCCCAACATATCCAACATATGCACTCTCCAACACACGCAGCCTCAGACTTGCCCCACACGGTTTTTTTTTTGAGTAATTCATTTTGTTTCCTGTTTTGAAATATTTTCAGACTTACACAGAAATTGTAAGTCCCTTCACCCAGAGACTCTGTTCAAATTTTGCTAATTTTCCCAATAATGTCTTTAATAGCAAAAGAATCCAGTCCTGGAACATGCTTTGCATTTAGATGTGTCATGTGAGTATCCATCAAACCAGAATAAATCCTTCTTTGACCTTCATGAGCTTGGCTCTTTTGAAGAGTACAGGCCTGTGATTTTCTAGAATGTTCCTGAATTGATTTGTCGGATGCTTCCTCATGATTGGATTTAGGTTCTTCATTTTTTCGCTGCAGTATCATAGCAGTGATGCTGTGTTTTCATTGAATCTCATGAGGTGGTGAGTGACATCAGTTTGTCATGTCCTTGGTGATATTAACTTTGATCACTTGAGTAAGGTGGAATTTGCCAGGTTTCTTTAGTGTGAAGTTACCATTTTTTCTTTATGACTAATATGTGTTTTGTGGGAAAAGACTTTGAGCCTGTGTAAATATTTATTTCTCATCTAAATTTCATCCACTAGTTTTAGTATCTGTTTTTGCTTCTTGCCTGAATTAATTATGACTTAAATGATTGCCAAATGGTGATTTCTAATTCAGCTATTCCTTCTACGTTTGTAAGTTAGCATTCTGAATGAAAGGCATTCCCTTCTCCCCACTATTTATTCACTCGCTTATTTATATCTCTGTGGGCTCATGTATTCCTGTTTCATTTGATGAGATGTAATGGGCCTCTATCACTATTTGTTTGATAATCAAATGTTCTCAGAATTGGCTGGCAGAAGCCCCAGGATCTGGCTTCTGAAATGCCCACATTATTCTCTGAGCACATCTGTACTTTTTTGGTATAACATGATGTTCCAGATTCACGTGGTACTTTCTGTCCCAGCCTGGACTCAGTTATTTCTTAGAGACGGCCTAATTCCTGGCATTTAGAAGCCAAGATCTGGACACTTGGTGTCCTCCATGCTCCTGGGGTGTTGTTGCTCCCAGACCCTCTCAGGAAGCAGAGCCAGAAAATCTATCTAGGTACGTACACGCCACGCACAAAGGTATATTTTAAAACAAACATATACTTCTACTTCTATATTCATTCATTTATCTATCTAAAACCGTAAATTCACACTGATACATTCAATTCTAAAATACACCATAAAGTTCATTCTAGCTTTCCCCCTTTTCAGATTTGTAACTCCCTTTTCAGGCAGTGAAGAACTTGACTCCAATTAACCTCAATATATGTATTTATTTGATTAGTCTAGCTATAAGTACCAGTCTCCTGACTCTTAGCCCCTTACTTCACGCAGGCCCCCATCATCCATTTTTGCTGCCATAGTAGCTAAACCATTGGCCTTTGGTATAGTTTCTCCATGTTTGTTAGTTCATTTTCCTTCTGTTTATCTGTCTGTCTTTACCTACACACACACACACACACACAAACACAAACACACACACATGTATACATATAAAACACTGGCAATTTAATGGGTAGGGAAAGTAGGGAAGCGCTGTTTTACTCCATGGGTATAATCATAAGCTGATCTGATATGAATTAAATGGACTATATCTCCAACTAGTGAACAAGTTAAAAGGTTGTAGTGATAGAAACAACTATTATTCATTGCTTTCAGGCTGTAATTGCTCTTCAAGTAACAGCAATAATTAAATATAAGTTAATTCTTCCTTATTAAGAATCATCTACATGATGTCCTGCAATACTTTTAAAAAATACTGTAAATTCAGTAATGGGTTTTGCAATTTTTGAAGAAAAGGTGTATAAATCTACTGGTTTTTCACAAAGTAAATTTTTAAAAATGAAAATACCTGAAAGCACAAGAGATTCACATGATGTAAGGAAGATTAAAAAAAACAGGGGCCTTCCCTGGTGGCGCAGTGGTTGAGAATCTGCCTGCCAATGCAGGGGACACGGGTTCGAGCCCTGGTCTGGGAAGATCCCACATGCCGTGGAGCAACTAGGCCCGTGAGCCACAACTACTGAGCCTGCACGTCTGGAGCCTGTGCTCTGCAACAGGAGAGGCCACGACAGTGAGAGGCCCGTGCACCATGATGAAGAGCGGCCCCCGCTTGCCGCAACTAGAGAAAGCCCTCGCACAGAAATGAAGACCCAACACAGCCAAAAATAAAAATAAATAAATAAATAAATACAAACAAACAAAACATATCAACAAATAATAAAAAAGGTTTGCAGTGTGTTGGCATAAGGCAAATGGTATGCAAATAACCAAGCCAAACCTTTACATTAGCAGAGCATACTGTCTGTATATTTTCTGAAAAAATGTTTTGAAATGCTCAGAGTTGCTAGACAACACATGGCCTCACCATATTGTTGTCAAAATCTGAGGCACGGCTCGGCTCTGTGAGGAGTTTGCTCGCCGGCTATGGCTTTACTATTTTTCTGTGATGCAGTTGTTGTTCAGTGGTTAAATTGCTCTATTGTGTGCTCCGGTATTTGCATTTACATTACAGACAGCAGAGTGAAGGATGGTTCTTATTAGTGAAGCATCTACATTGATTCTTCACAGCTTTGTAGTTTGTATCATGATTAGGAGAAAGTTTCAGCTCTGATGCTGACATACTTCAGCATACGTATGGGCCCTTCTTCTGTGTTTACTTGTCAAGATTCTTTATGAAATTGATGACCCAAGAGGGAGGGGACATCCTAAATGCTGGAGGAGCACAGTTAACCCCAGAAGAGTGATGGACGGCTAGGCTTGTAAGAGCAGCTCTCTCCTGCCCACGTTCCCCAGCCTCTGCTCCTGACCACAGGGCGGTGTTTACCTTCTAGACAGAGTATCAATTAGGATATGGAGATTTTATACCTGATGGTCCAGTTAGTTAATTCAGAGAGTACAGTGGATCCTTGGCGAGTTTGGATTGAACTTTTGGACAAATTGCAAGTGTCCTTAAGTATATTTTGCTTTGGGGCAAATTTGTGTGCGGGGACCTCACTCACTAGTGGGTCAGCTTAGCAGGCTCTTCTGAATCTGCAGCTCAGTGCAGTGGTATCGCCTCCTTCTGTTGCTGCAGTAACAGTCACATGGAAAAGCATATGCTTAGTAGTATTCTCAAATTTTAGCATTCATAAAGATCTTCTGTCATATTGCTTGTTAAGGTCAAGGGTCCAACACCATGGTACTTCTCTACCCTTATAATTCCAACAATATTTTTGAATAGGTGGATTGCAGTTACATTGAAATGGTTGATAAATTATCTTGCCTTCTAGTTAGTGGTTAAGCATTTTCCATCCCTCCCTCCCTCCTTTCTTGCCTCCCTCCCTCCCTCCTTCCCTCCTTTCTTTCTTCCTTCCTTTCTTTTGTTTAATAAGGCTCTTGATTTCAAACCTGAGGTTTTATATTCCGCAGAATGTTTCTTAAAGAGTCATGTATATTCTTTTACATTAGTTCAGTGCTTCCATCTCTGTTCTTGTCTGGTACTTACCTTGCCTTCCTATTTTCATTGCCATATGTAACTGAAACACCAGTTAGCTGTGTTACAATAATATAACAAAAGTCAGAAAGACCTGAACTGAAAATCAGCTATGAAAACTACCAGCTGGGGCTTCCCTGGTGGCGCAGTGGTTGAGAATCTGCCTGCCAATGCAGGGGACACGGGTTCGAGCCCTGGTCTGGGAAGATCCCACATGCCGCGGAGCAAGTAGGCCCGTGAGCCACAACTACTGAGCCTGTGCGTCTGGAGCCTGTGCCCTGCAACAAGAGAGGCCGCGACAGTGAAAGGCCCGCGCACTGCGATGAAGAGTGGCCCCCACTCGCCGCAACTAGAGAAAGCCCTCGCACAGAAACGAAGACCCAACACAGCAAAAAAAATAAAAAACAAAAAAAAAACTACCAGCTGAGTTTGCATATACTTAAAACTGTGGGTTAATAGTACCTGTTTCACAAGTTTATTGTACATATTGAAAGAAATAATGTATAACAGTGCTTGTCACAAACGAGGCATACAGTAAAAATGGATAAATGTTAGAAAATAAATTCCGCTAGGCAGGGGTCTTTGACTCTTATAGTTCACAAGCACCTAATACAGTGCCTGGCACACAGTAAGCACTCAGTAAATACATGTCATCTGTTGCCATTTTTCTTCTGCAGCTATAGCCCTCACCTCAGTGCTCTGAAAACTAAAGATCAATGATGTGCCTATAAAGCATACAATAAAAGGTCTGACACAAAGTAGGTGATTTAGCTAGAATTATATTTTTATAGTTATGCCATCAGGCGTATGATTGGTCTGATATAGCATTCTTGGGCAGACATCTTCAGAAAGGCTAAAGGTCTCTTGTTTTGTCCTTCTCAGGCATCCTGTTTTCCCTGGTGGTGATGCTGTATGTCATCTGGGTCCAGGCAGTGGCTGACATGGAAAGCTACAAAAACATGAAAATGAAAGACTGCTTGGATTTCACCCCTTCTGTGCTGTACGGCTGGTCATTTTTTCTGGCCCCAGCGGGGATATTTTTTTCTTTGCTAGCTGGATTACTATTTCTAGTTGTTGCACGGCATATTCAGTTACATCACTAATCAAACTGTTGCCACCAGTATTTTCTTGAGAGATTTTAAAACAGAGCATTTTTTAAAAAATTTTGTCTCCATGATCCTAGCATAGAATGAGTTGATGTAACTTTTTAGCTGCTATGTGAATTATGCATTTTACTTGTGATCTTCTCTAATAAGAGGGTCCGAGAATCTCTCCAGACTCCATCTTGCTTCCATCTTATCTAAGTGCTCTCAAGAATCTAGTTTTTTAGGGAGCAGGTAACATGGGCCTTCCCTTCACTGCACTTGTTAGAGTTTGCGGGTAACAAAGGCCTGGCAGTAGCAGAAAACAGTCACCAGGGGCAAATCATGATTTGAATTAAGCGTCCTCCTTGGCATTCACTTCTGCTGCTATTAAAAAAATCCTTTGGAATCCCATATCTGATAAAGAGGTTACTATCCAGAATATATTAAGAACTCCTGCAGCTTAACAACAATAACAGCAACAACAACAAAGCAAATACCAGATTTAAAAAGGGGCAAAGGACCTGAGCAGACGTTTCTCCAAAGATGATGTACAAATGGCCAAAGGAAAAAAAAAAAAGTCCTTTGGAGATTAATTAAGAACAACAAACAAATGTTGTCAGAGAATTTACTCCATTTCTTCTCCACACACATAAATATCCACATACACATGTACTGACACCTGTGAGCGATTATTCATTACTTAAAAATAGACAGCAGTTGTTCTTGTAGCAGGGGCTGCGTGAACTCATCAGTTACAGTGGGTCACAACAAAAACAACGTGCACTTATCCCGCTTTCTTACCAAAAACAAGTTTGGTTATGTAACGTATTCACTTAATTGTGCATGCTTACATAAATCCTAAACTATATTTAAAAGAAGCAAATCTGTACACCAAATCACATACAATGAAGATTGGATTCTTATGAACTTCAAGTGGGTTAATTGTATTTGTAATATGGTTGAAAACATGTAAAAACCAAGCGCCTTCACTTTGTACATAATTCTATTCGATATTTTTAGATTTCACTTAAAAATTATATTGCTAATATGTTCAGCATGTGAAGATTTATTGACGAAATGTGCTTTTAATATGCACTCAACTATAAACTTTCGAAGTACTTCCAGATGAGGATGACAGCCTTGCTTTATTAAAGACCATGAAATGTGAACTTTTCCCAGGACCTTGTGGATTATAGTCTTTCTGATCATTTGATTCCCTTAACTATCGTCCCTCCCTGTCTTCAGCTTTACAGCAGGTATGTTAACATTTACAGATCTGCTCTTTCCTTTAACCTCTTGGAAGATAACTTTTTGGGGGATGGTTGTGGGAATGATTCTTTATTATTCACTAGAGTAGACATTCTGCATATCAAAGATTTTTGTTTGGCACTAATTTTGATTGAAATCAAATCCATCTGAGAAGCCTAGGTCGTATTTGCGTTCTGGAAGCCTCCTGACTGAGGAGTTCCCTGTTGGTGAAGGAACGGAGGCCCTGCGTGGTGTGCGGACTGTGTTTCAGGCACAGCATTTTACTCCGCAGCTGTTTGAATACCGAGGGCCTGACTCGGAGGCACATTAAAGGGTGACCACCTAGAAGCCGCTGTAGGATAGAGGCGTTGTTGCTTTCACCCCGGGGTCCCATGATGGGGAGATTGCCTGAATCTTCTCTGCACATCTTGTACTTTCCATTTAACCTTGTTTCAGTGGGAGGGCGCTCGGGGGGAAGAGTGAAGATCTGAGGTATCTGCAGATCACCAGGGCATTTTAAGGGTTAGTGACAGGACTTGCCTGTTTAAAAAAAAAAAAAAAAAAAAAAGACTTCAGGGCCTTAACTGGTCTCTGAAGCCGTTTCAGTTTTATCATAAACGTTTTCCTGGTCCTTTCCTTTGTCTTTTTCTGTTTCCTTTTTATATTGCTTCATTTATTTCTTTGCTTTTGGCTTGATTATTACAAAAATAATTATGGGTTCTGTTATGCATATCGACTGTGATATTAAGTTGTGGCATGCTATTAAGTTTTCCAGACGATGCTAGATGTATTTGCTTAGTTCATGTCATCTGTAAATACAATTCCTTTTTGTGGAACTTTGGAATGGAGCCTTTTTCTATGTATTATATACATCATTTAAATTTCACATGCAAGCTGCTTTTAGTAAAGGTTTGAATATTTGTAGTTTTCAGATGGTTAATCTTACTTTCTAAACTTATGCGACTACCATATATTTATCTTAAGGCAATTGGCTGAATATCTGATGTACATGACACTTTTACACAGATCCACACTTTGGAAGTGTTTCATAGGTGTAATGCATCGGTCACATGAGTTCAAACACATTTCCTGACCTATTTCACCAGCAATCCATGGAAGAAAGGAAGGTGAGTTGTATTTGCTGTGTCAGTGAGTAAAATATACTTAAAAATAGCAGATATAGTCTCGTCACAGCCTTCTATCTCATTTGGGGTAGTATGTTTCCTTTTATTTCTCTATTTGGTGTATTGATTTATTTCCAAAAGCTTTCAAATTAAGTCTTAAAAATCTTTTTAAGAGGATTGATTTTGCGTCATAAAGTTTCAGTTCAACAAATAAGATATCTTTTTGGTGACACTTCTAGAAAGAGTGAGGAAAGAAGGGCAGTGAGTTATGTCCTTGGACTTTGGTGAAGGCTGTGATCTCTCCATATCGTGTTTGCCCAAGGAGTTTAGTTCAGTCGTGTGGCAGGGAGCACAGGAAACTGGCTAGGAAACCCTCCAGAGACAATGAATGAAGGTGTTCAACTTGGGGTTGAGCGTAGGACTTTAAATAATACTATTAGGTGAGCTCTTGCTGGTCACTGGCTGCTTTTATGACTAATCTATGAAATGTATTTACTGCATTTGAAGATTAAATCCACTTACGAGAGTATATTATGATGGAAAAGGTGCCAGTGTTTGGTAATTATCTATCATCAACTTTGTGTGTGTGTGTATGTGTGTGTTACGTTTATAAATTTGGATGGAGTTAAAGTGAATAGTGGAAATCAATACATTTGAATAGCACATTTTAAAAAAATTCGGTTTCTCAGGGACAGTGACATAGTTGTTTCCCTGGTGGGCTCTACCAGGAATGGCATCTCATACGAAAGAGATGAAATAGAAACTAAATTTGTATTGATTGTCTGAAGGAGTGAAATATATGGAGACATTTTTTCAGTGATGATCAAGTGTAGGCAGAGAAATTCCAACAAAATCTTAGGAATAGGGTATGTTAGATATGTTAAAAACCAAGAAGGGTGGGGAAATAGTTAACATCATATATATTATAATAAGCATAAACTAAACAAAGGAACATTTAATCTGATTAGCAGGGAAAGAGGAAAGAATAAAAACGTCCAGTTAGAGCTTAGAGCTTCTGAACTAGCCAACTTAGGCAAGTGGTAGGAGCTGTACCCTCAGGACCATTACGATCAGCCTGGGCTGGCTGTGGACATGGGAGTATTAGAGAGAACAAGTCTGAAATGACAGAGGAGTACAAGAGGCCCCCTCTGGCTTCCGAAGGGTCATTTTTTCCCCTCACGTGCAAAATTGAAGGGGCAATTGGATGGTTGAACTTTGTAAAATGATCCACCTCTGGTTGTAAAGAATCATATGGTATAGCTAGTAATTCTATTGCACATGTATATGTATATATATGTGTGGGGTGTGTGTGTGTGTGTGTGTGTGTGTGTATGGAGAGAGGGAGCGTGTGTAGAGAGAGAGAGTGCGTTTTCCCTCAGTACCTCCGTATCCATGGGGGACCGGTTCCAGGACCCCTGCAGATACCAAAATACACGGATGCTCAATCCCTTATGTAAAATGGCATTGTATTTGCATATAACCTATGTATATCCTCCTCTATACTTTAAATCATCTCTAGATTCCTTTTAATAGCTAATACAATGTAGATGCTATGTAAATAGATCCCAGCATGGCAAATTCAAGTTTTGTTTTTTGGAACTTCCTGAAATTTTTTTCTAGTATTTTAAATCCACAGATGAATTTGTGGGTGTGGAACTGGTGCATATGGAGGGGAGGGCTGATTATACATAAGGTGTCTATAAGTAGCTATAAGGTATCTATAAGTAAGTAAATTAGAATGATTTTTAATTCTTGAAGTGATGGTTTTTCTGGTTCGCACAAATGACAGCGATAGTCTAAACTGGCTTTATGAGATAAGTATGGTTGGAGCCACTGGCATCCTGCACTGCACCTGAGTATTGTACAGGTAATTTGGGGGGGGAGAAGACTCACTGCAATAGAATAAAAACTTTTAATATTCCATTCTTCTGGGAATCCAGGAGTTAATGGTTCTTCCTTTATATGGCAACTCTTTTTTTTTCTTTTCTTAGCACTTCTTTATCCATTAATTCTAACAAGAGACTGCCACTGTTAAAAAATTCACCAGTGCTTGCAGATAGCATTGGTATCGCAGACTATCTAAACAAATAGATATTTAAACAATACAGCTTAGAGAAGAGTACAGTACAGCTTAAAGAATAATGCTTGTTCCCTCATATTTTGCTGTGGGATATGCAAGACACTATAAGAAATACTGGCATATTGTCTTCACCCCCAGAAAATACAAGAGACATTTTTTTCTCAAGATTTTTTTTTTTTTTTTTTTTTTAAAGATTTATTTTATTGATTAATTGATCGATTGATTGATTGCTATGTTGGGTCTTCGTTTCTGTGCTAGGGCTTTCTCTAGTTGCGGCAAGTGGGGGCCACTCTTCATCACGGTGCGCGGGCCTCTCACTATCGTGGCCTCTCTTGTTGCAGAGCACAGCCTCCAGACGTGCAAGCTCAGTAGTTGTGGCTCACGGGCTCAGTCGCTCTGCGGCATGTGGGATCTTCCCAGACCAGGGCTCGAACCCGTGTCGCCTGCATTAGCAGGCAGATTCTCAACCACTGCGCCACCAGGGAAGCCCTTTTCTCAAGATTTTTATGGGTGTATGTAAATATCTGGAGAGTTGTCAAAGAGAAAGTTGGATTAATCTCTGTGTGTGTGTGTGTTTATATGTATATACATATGTGGTATGTATGCATATGTATTTGGATACAGATTTGGATAAAACTGTATATTTGTCAGTAGGTATACGTCTGGATACACATGTACCTATATACATAATATATGTGTATTTATAAAAATATTTTTACATCTATAATGTATACATGTATATATATAAGAAATGCCTACATTTACATCATTGTTTGTGGATTTCCACATAGCTGTCTGTCTCAGGCATTCCCAAGCTCTTAAGGTTTGCTGAACAGGAGGACACATGTCATCTTCATGCTATTGCATGCCTGTCCCCATGGAGGGTGAGGGGTATCGGGGAGACTCAGTGAGTGGTGTCATGGCCTCTCTCTCTTGGATCCAGGGCATATGTGGTGATGCATGTGCAGTGGACTATTCACTCTTACCCTGTGAAGGCCCAAGGGCAGTGACCCTGTCTTGAACATCTTCTAGCAATTGATACCTAGCAATTGATAGCTGTTGGTGAATATTTAACAGTTATAAACTTTGCTGGATAAAAGGATTCCTTTATAAAGCAGCACGCCTTGCTGATACATTCATTCAATCCCCCTGCAGAACGTTAAGCCGAGTGGATCCCCCCATGGATTCTTTATTTGGTTTACCTTAGGGAGAAGCTTATGGTGTGGTGGGGAATGTGATAAATCTGCATCTGAAGACCTGCACTCCGATTCTGGATTTTAAACTTTTGGTTTGGAAAGTTATTCCGCCTCATTTTGGTGAGTTCTTCATCTAAAATATTTACTCATTTATTCAACAAATACACACTAATTGTGTATACACTCATAATTGTGTACACACTGTATGTCACAAATGGTGCTAGATGTTGGGTAGATGTTGGGTATAACTAAACAAAGCAGACCTTTAATTGTCACTCTTCAAACTGGGATTCAAGGAAGAAATATAGACAACAAACAAGTGAACAAAAAATAACTATGAATTTATAAATTGTGATAAATCCTCTAAAGAAAAATACACAAGACGTAATGATAGATAAAGCCATGACTGTTGGATAGTCTGGGAATTTCTTTCTAAGAAGAGAATTCAGAGTATTCTGATACATAAAAGATACGAAGCGTCCATCTGGGTGAAAAGCAGCAGTAAAAGGATTTCAGGGAGGGGAACTTGGGGGAGAAAAGGCCTGAAAGTGAAGAGGAGCTTGGCATGTTCTAGGAACAGCAAGGTGGCTTGTGTGGCTGGCATGGAAGGGAGGGTTAGTGGTACAGCTGGAGAAGTAGGAAAGGCCCCATCCTTCAGAACCCTTGAGCCATTAGAGTATAGTCTGAAGGGTAAAACTGAAAGAACTTGCTGGTGGATTGGCTATGGGGTGAGAGAGGGGCAAATAAGGAATTGCCTTCAGATTTCTCGCTTCAGTGAGTGAGTAGATGGAAGAGACTGGAGCAGGGACGAGAGGAAGGCAAAGGCTTGGGGGAGAAAGGAATCCCTTGCTCGTTGTGATACTGTGATAGTTGATAAGCCTGTGAAAGGTGCAAGTTGAGACGGTGGTGGATAATCGGATGTGGCCATCAGGAGCTCAGAGGAACCATCTGAGCTGGAGACTTACATTTGACAGTCACCAGATTGAAAGCCATGGGAAAGATGAGGCCACCAGGGAGGATGGCTAGAGAGAGTGACTCTCTCTGCCCTGGGAACCCAACATCTAGAGACTGAGCCGAAGACTGAGCCTGAAGAGAGGCCAGAAGTAGACATGGAAGGATTGGTGGGAAATGTGAGACTGAGGAAGCCCAGAGGGGCGACTGTTTAGAGAAGGAACTGCTGAGAAGATGACTAAGACAAGGAAGGAAAGGTGACCTTAGGCTGTGGAAGCGTGGAGGTTGTGACAGTGACAGCAGAAGTCTTGGCATGGTGGCTGGAACAGAAGCCAGATTTGATTGGTAAGAGGAGTTAATGAGAGGTGAGGAGGCGGAGAAAGCTTGTTGTGCAACTTCTAAGAGAAGGTGGTCTTTGAAGGAGAGCAGTCACGGATCTGGGTGGAAGAGGATATGAGGACCAGAGAAAGCATTCTTAGGACCTGGGAGAATGAGAGCAAGTCTGTGTGTTCTGAAAATTATCCTGTCCAAAGGGCAAGTTGATGATGTGGGAAGGCATGGCTGGAGTGCAGCCAAGGAGCTGCCAGTGTGTGTGGAGGGGCAGCGCTACCTGCCGCCCCTCAAAGGGGGTCCATGTCTAAAAACACCCAGGATGTGGAGAGCACTCATTACGTTAAATTTGACAAAAACAAACAAACAGAGATCCGGCTGTGCATTTACCACGTCCTTGTTCCAACATTAGGTGTTGGGGTTACAGAGAGTTTGGCAAGTCCCTTGTCTAGGTCAAATGTAGTACTCTTCGTTGCTTGTCAGCCAAGCATGTACAGAGGACCCCAGGGAGTCAACAGAAACGACAGCAGATTCAGTGTCTCAGTGTGGATCTGTCAGGATCTTACTGCCTAGCTAGACGATTTCATCTTGCTAGTGAAGCTGTAAAGCTCAATACTCCCTGACTTCTCCAGACAAGTGTTTGAGAAGGAGATTTCTTGCTTACATCTGATGGCATTAGTTTTCTTCCCTTCTAGAAGAATCCGGTGACTGTCAGAAAGCCATTCACTGGTGTGGTGGGAATACTCAGCTTCCTCCTTAAGGACAATCAGAAGACACACCAGATACCGCACTAGAGCCCTGGATCTGGACTCTGTATTTTTGATCTGGAAAAGTACCCTAAGATAAAAGGAAAAGTACAGTATATGGAAGAGGGGTGATAAAATAAAACTATCAGAAAGAGGGTTTAAAATTTGGCTCAGTTTGGATTCTAAGAAATTCTTATATTTCTTAATTCATCAGTAGTAAAATTAGAGGAGTTTATTTTTAAAACAGGATATATAGAAGAGTTGTGTCTGTCTTTTTTTTACTACTCTCTCTCTACTTGGCCTGACTGACTTACTAGCACAACCAGTGGACCAACTCAAGGCTGCTGGGAATATGAGGTACATCTTATGCTTGTAGATACAGTAGGTTTTGATTGATCAATAGCATTATCAATACAGTTTATGATTTCTAATACTTTTGCCTGTCCACATGACAGCATGATGTTTCTCATTAATGTGGTTGCTTCATGACGTCGTTGTTTCAATCATAAAGTGTGAACCCCAAGGCCTACAATTTCACTAACCAGCTTTCAGAAAAATACAGTTTCCAAGTTCTGTTACTTCCTGTTCACAGACATAATAGGACAGAAAAAAGACATTAAAAAAACTGTTTAATTCTCCAAACTGTGTTTCTTTACAAAAGCAATACGTATTCATTAAACAATTCAGAAAGTACAAATGAGCAGAAAGAAAGAAACACATTTCACCCGTAATTCCACCACTAGAGTCAAGCGGAATATAAATGGTTCTAATAGGTAACTAAAAGGGTCATACAGAAAAATGTTTTGTAAACTTAGATTTTTACTTAATATGACAGCTTTAACATTTTTGTGTCATTAAATATTTCAAAGATTATCTACACTCTTTGAATATCAGCCAAGCCAGCACATCTCAGACACATGCCAGCCTGGTCTGTGTTGGAGTCTTTGACTCTGGAGAGCCGACTGTTTTTGAGTCACTTTGTTCTCCATGTGGACATACTTTAAAATGGAGGAATGATAGGGAACGTCCACCCTAGGTTATTGTGAGTTAAATAATTGTGGACAATTGCAAATCGTATCCCAAAAATAATAGATTTCCACTGAGTGAAAGTCCAGACAAGATTAACAATGGGCTGACTCTGATTCTCGAGCACCTCCTGTGTACCAGTAGCCTTTCATACGTTGTTTGGTGGTGTCATTCCCATGGGGAGTTGAGGGCACTGAAACTGGGAGGGTATGGAAATTGCCCAAGGCCACGCAGCTAGGAAGGATTGGAGACGGTTTTCTAGGTGTTTGAATCTCCATGCTCTTTCTGTGATACCACTTGGCTTCTCCCTAATAGTGGAGGGAAAATATTTTTAACATATTTCAGTAAAAACAGAAAGATTTCTGTGAATGATTAGGGCTACAGCTTGGGTTAGTTGCATGAATGGAAAACCACAAAGTGAGCTACTCTTAGATCCTCCACTGACTACTCCCTCTACTGCAGTCTTGGGGCTTCAGGCATTAAATGGGATGGTGCAGATGTCAAGGTCCGTGTGGCACACTCAGTGACATCAGTCACCTGAAATCTGCTGTGAGGCAATAGGAGTCTGAAGCCACTTGAATGGCTTATGCCCCTTGAGTGCAAAATAGAAAGCCTACTGTTCAGAAAGCAGATACCGCCTTGCCAGGAGTGTCTTCCTTGCCTTATTATTGGAGGCCATTGCTCGCCGTGTTGGAGAGGACCTCCAGCTATGTGTAGGGAAAGGCAGTGGACTTCTGAGCCGAAAACCCATCTGGGTCCCTTAGGCGGGTCACTGAGCCTCTTCACTTTTCTCCAAACGATATCATTGGGCAAAGCCCCCAGGGCAGTGTCCAGTCTGTGGTTGGCTTGGAACAGATTTCCCACTGAGCGCCAATTAGCAGAGGTGAAGGCCTTCCAGTTAAGAGAGAAGGCCCTGGAGAGAGAGAGAGAGAGAGGGAGAGAGAGAGAGAGAGTGAGCGCCAGGCTTGGAATCCGAGTTCAGCTATTAGCAGTGTGGTTTTGAGCAACTATAGAACTTCCCTCTGCCTCAATCTCCTTGTCCACAAAGTAAGGACAGCAAAAATGGTCATGCAAAGTGTTTAGAACAGTGCCTGCCACAGAGTAATCGCTTAATACATGCTCTCTATCGTTGCTATTATATTCATTTTTATTTTATTCTAGCTTTGAATTACCATGTTTCTATAATTTCTGATCCAAGACTTCTTACCTTACTTTTCAAAGATTGTGGATATAATTTTTCCAGGACCACTTCTTTTTTCCTCATTCCTACACTCGTTTTAGGAACATCTTATATCCCATTGACTCTGTGTGAATAAGATTGCCCAGGAGTGTGATGAGAGCCAGAAGAACTTGGGGGGAGGGGGACAACAGTAATATTAGGTCCCTTTTATAGAAAATAGACTGCCAAAGGCAAGTTATCTCAGAGGTTCCTGGGGTGGGTTTTCATATGTGGTTGGCTAACCAAAAAAAAAAAAAAAAAAATCCAAATTGAATTAGTGCCTTTTAAATGGGGAATACATTTAAATATATATAAAAAGGAAAGCACAGAAAGGCAATGAAGAACGGCCCTCCGCACACCAGCCCTTCTTGCGCCCTCGTTACGCGGCTTCACTTTGAACCACATCGCTCTCCAGCCTGCCGCCAGCCGCCACGTGGCTACTTGGCAGTTATTTAAAGCCCAGCTCATATTACTGCTCTGCAGGGCTGGGCACCCGTGTCCCAACTGGTACACAACTGATCTACACAGAAATCAACTTCAGGTCTTCTTCTCTGAAATTAAACGTGAAGGCATGATTTCTGTGATCCTCTTTTTCCTTTCTTTTGCGTTATTTCTTTTTGGAACCGTGGCTCGCTTGCACCACAGGGGAACTTCAGTTAGGTTGTGAGTCTGATAGACTGCGTTATCAGATACGTTAGCTTTCCTCCCTCTTCCGCTTGCTTAAGAGCTTGGAAACACAAAGAATAAAAAGTGCTAAATGGGATGAAATGACCTGTCAAGGGTAGATTCAGCATCTGTGAACGACTTCAAAAAATCCCCCAGCTTCAAGGCCCTCCAGTCTGAGTTGCTTTTTACTTGGCTTTCCTCTCTTCTCCTCTTTTCAAACTGAAGTACTTTGTGCATCATTGATCTTGGAAGATTGTTTATTGAAACGAAACCATTTTTCCCCAGCCTAAGAAGCCTCAGACAAGATTTGGAAGTGCGGTTGAGTGTTGAGCCTTAGAAGAGGAGATTTAAGCCTCCCCTTCATTATTATACAATATTTATATTTCACAGAATGTTCAAGACAGACAAACAAGCAACTTCCAAACAGATTTGGCCAATACATACACTGGATAGCAGTGACCTCTGGTTTTAGGATTAGAGAAATAAAAATGTTTTGGAATGTGACTTGGTTAGAAGATACAGCTCTGTGCAGCTGTTAACCAGAGAGGAGAAATCCAGTCCGTGCCCTGTGAATGATCAAAGGGTATTACACATGTCTCAGGTCACATGTAATAGAAAGTTATCCCTGGTGGAACAAATTGATGGAAGCGCTAGTATTTATGGGAAAGTGGGGGTGAGGACACTGCTTCTCCTCACGGCTGATGTAGGTTGTGATCTCAGGAAAGACATTACTTATTTTTTCTATCTGTGAAATTGAAAGAGTCATTCATTGAAAGAGCTTGGAAAACAAGGTCGCCAGCTCATGTCCCAGGTTGTCAGGCGTTATCTTTGCAAAAGAGCCATCAGGAAAACTGGTTATGATTTTGACCTCCCTTCTGGTTCTGGCGCAAGATTACCTGTCCGTCATGGTCGTTAACTGTCCCCAGTGATGGCCCAGCTAAGGGGTGTGGCTGATAACCCCTCTGTGATGGCGTCTCCACAGTAGGTACTGAGTAAACACCGCCTGGATGAATGAAGGACTGAGTGAGCGAAGGGAAGTGATCAGGGTGAGGTGAGCCCAGAGCAAGGTCACTTTTATTGATGACTTAGAAGAAACAGAAGCAGCATATAAATGTTTATATTAAACAAATATTCTGTGGCTTATTTATGTTCATTTAGGAAAATGAAAGTCATTCTTTAAGGAGTTGGAACAGAGCAGAAGTTAGCAGATATTCTGGATTCTGTCTTTCTCTTTTAGTGTGTCCTAATTAGCAGGAGGAGTTTAAGTGCAGCTAACGTACACCGAGCATGACTGGATTAAGAATATCCTATTTCCTTGGAGCACTTTGTTGAAACATACTTCATAAGGAAAGGTAGTAATAATGTCACAGAACTGGCTCCTGTTATACTTTCTAGGGACCCGGCCCCTAGTTTATGCCACAAAACCAGAACAGCTCGTTGTGTCAAGATGCGGCTCCTGGCCCCAGGGCAGCCAGTCCGTAGTCTATCCAACTGCTTGTGACTTAGGACCGTAGCCCGGGACAGAAGTTGGGCCGTTGGGTTCTTCTCCTTCTCCCCTTCCTCCTTCTCTCTTCTCCCCCAGCTGCTGCTCTCCCAGAAACTTATACTGGGGACATATGCAGAGGTGTAAGTGAAGCCGGATCTAGCCTCTGTACCCCAACACCAAATTAATTCTCACAGACAGAGTTTTGGGTGAAGTAGAAAAGAATAGCTTTATTGCTTTGCCAGGCAAAGGGGGCCACAGCAGGCTAATGCCCTCAAGACTGTGTGTCCCACCCTGGAGGGGATCGTGAGGAGTTTCATAGTAATGGTTCCAAGAGGGCGTGGTCAGCTCGTGGACACTCTTCTGATTGGCTGGTGGTGAGGTCATCGGGAGTCGGCATCATCAACCTTCTGGTTCCAACCGGTCTGGGGTCTGCTCTTGGTCAGCAGACAGTTAACTTCTTCCACCTGGAGGGGGTTTCAGTATCTGCAAAACAGCTCAAAGATACTGTTGTCTGCATCCCTTGAGGCGGAACCAGGACCCTGGCCCAAGGCTGCGCTATTGTTTCCTGACTGCTCCTCCCTTGTCTCTGCATCCCCTCCCTTCCCTGATTAGTAACTGTTTGAACCTGCCTGTTGGAACTCAGGGAAGGTCCTGGAGGCTGAATGAAGCCCATTTCCTGTAATCAAGAAATGGGGGACACAGGCTTTCGTGCCCAGGAGTCCCACAGGGTCCTGCTTGGTATCTTAAGGAAGTTGTAAAGACAGAAGCCAGCAGTCGTCATGGGAATAGTCGGAAGGCTTAGGGGGATGGAGACATTAGAAAGCACATGAAGCTTTTTGCCAGCAGGTCAGGAAGTCACTCACATGAGAGTGTAGAGGGGCCCCATGAATACCAGATGGCTGTCGTGAGATCCGGAAGCTTTTGCTGCTGTGGCCGTCGGTGCCTCCTGGCCTCCAGCTCAAGGATCCAGTCAGCCTAGACCTTTTTGTGTCCTGTTCTTGGCTTTTTGTGAGACTTTCTCTTCTTGTACCATCTGTTTTGTTCGAATATTCCCCTCCCCCATTTACACTAGCTGAGGGAGTCCACATTCTTGGCAACCCAAAGAGCCAAACCAAAACTGAAAAAGAAAATACAGGGGCAGTCCCCCGACGATAGGTCAGTTCGTATTACCTATAAGAGTAACAGGGGGAGAGGGGCAGGAAGTGTGCTCGTGTTGCTTCAGTACCATGGAGGGAATCAGGAAATCTGTATCATGGAGGACTGAGTATTCACCCGGTTCTGTCTAGGGGTTTATGTCTTCTGCAGAGTATTTGGTTTCTAATCTGCCCCCATTCATTGTTACAGTCATATAAATGTCTTATTACTCTTGCTAATTTCAGTGTCTGAAACTTTACCTATTATTTTTAATACCATGATCCTCAAACTTCATGAACAATCGAGTTTTGACAACCACTTCATACAAATGACCATTCTTATCCTGTAGACTCAGGATTCAGAATTCACAAGTGCTGGATTGCTGGCATTAAGCCCTGGTGGTATATGAATGAATAGGTCTTGAAGCACTTAGGTTTAAAGCATTCTGTGTATAGAGGTGGGCAAGTTCATGATACCAGCTCTGATAAGGAGGCTTTTTGTGAGCTACCCTGGGAAATAGGCTATTGTTTACAACACTGGAACTTTGGGAAAATGCATTCTAAGTTTCAACCAACTGGCGGACCGTTTATAAACAGGGGCCCATCTGCATATGTTTTCCATGCAGTCATGTTAAAAGAAGAGTGATGAAGAATTTCAAACACAGAACTCTGGTTCTTGGGATACGCTTCATATGTGAGTTTCCACCATGACTTATGAGAGACATGATGTACCCAGCTAACATGGTACTTGTAAAGAAAGGCCAGGCATGGTTTCTGCTATAATGTTCCTTTTTTCCCATAGTGCACAGACCTACATTTTCTTCCGTATTATTTGTTTAAAGGTGAAATATATGTGCCACGTAGAGAAAACTCAAGAAAAATGGAAAATATTGACATAATTCATGTTTCCGTGCCCATTTCTGCATGCCCAGCATGCAAGAGTGGTTGTGATGGACACAGTGGTCACATTTTTCACTGGACTTCATCCGCCTTCATCCTTTATTCTGCCAGGTTTCCACTTTGTACATCATTGAAACATAGCCCAAGGATGTATTTCGGAATTAAGTCTTACGTTTCAATGATTCTCTTCAATCTTCCTCCAAGTTCTATCCACTGAAAATACTTCCTGCTTTTGTTATCAGAGTTGCTGTTGCCCTTTTCTGCTGGATGTCCATGTGTACATTTCACGATTCTGATTGGAAAAGGCCTCACCCAACTTGATAAGGTACAGGCACTTAAGTATCATTCTTTGAAGGTCCTTAAGGGGTTTTGTTGTAGCATTCATTCCTGGGGAATGTTGACACTGGCGCTAGGAGTTCTGAGCCAATGGCAGCCTCACATACAGCTGTGTTCAAGTCCAGCACTTAAATGTAATCCAGAAGAAGTTGGAACTATGGCAAACCGCATTTATAATATCGTTTGAGGGACAGCTGGGGTCAGGGCTAAATTTTAATTTATCAGATGCAGAGAGGCAACTCTTGCATAACAATAAGCACAGGCTATCTCACCGAATGGAAAATAACCACATTTTCACCTTGGAAAATATATTCTAAATAGAACAGTAATTGTTTTTAGGAAGCTATTCACGACTTCCTTTTTTTCCCCTCTACTTTCAAGAATCATCCAGGAATAAGGTAAACTTTTTATCATAATTTATACAATGTGGTAATTTTTTGACTAGTTTAGAATTTTTATAGCCTGATGACAGACCTGCCAAATCCCACACAGCCATTGTGCGCTGGCAGGGAGATGGGCTTGGATGACCTGCTGGGTCCTCCTCATCTCTGACGTCTGTGAGTCTTTGAAATACATCCCAGAGCTTAATTATGACAGCGGTCTTTATTATTCTGAGCCCCTAACGGCATACTTCATGGGAACAGTGTAAGGAGAGAAGAGCTGGTGCCTTAGCAGTGGTCGACACAAGAACTGGAACAGGCGATTTCAGGGAGGAACTTGCCTTTTGCGGGCAGGTGGGAGGTCGGAGGAGGGGTGGTGGGATAGGGAATAAGAGGGCTGCTGGCAGGAGCTTATCAAACTAATTCTCAATCGTTTGTTCACAGTCGGGCATAAGCTAATTATGGATATACTTTTTGTAGAAATAGCAACCGTGTTCATTTTGACCCTTTGCATCGATCTAAGCAGGGTAGATGTCATTCCCATCCTGCACCACATGCAATCCTGGTCCCAGTATCTCCTCGGAATTGTTGTGCATGGAGACTGGAACATCAAGCACCAAGCTCTTTTCAAAACTTTTTATTTTTAAATAAATTTAAACTTACAGAGCAGTTGCAGTTATAGACAGAGAAACCACAGGACAACTCTCAAGAAATTCGCTCTGGTACAATACCTCTAACTAAAACTGCACACTCTTTTGGGTCTCACGAGTCTTTCCTCCAATGTCCTTCACCGTTGCAGGATCTGATGCAGGATCCCACACTGCATTTAGTTGCAGGGTCTCCATAGCGTCCTCCCGTCTGTGACCTTTCCTCGGTCTTTCCTTGTTGTTCACGACCTTGACACTTTTGAAGGGTACTGGTCAATTACCTTGTCAGGTGTCTCTCCTTTTGGGATTGTGTGATGTTTTGACAAGTTGGAGCTATGGCTTTTGGGAAGGAATATCACAGAGATGATGTAGCCTTCTTGGTGCGTCGTATCCTGAGATGCAGGACATTAATGTCCCACTACTGGCGATGTAACCTTAATCAAGGTGGGGTCTGCTAAGTCAGCAGCATAGAGCATATTCCATTTCTGTGAATGGGGCCTGGGTTAGCAAAAGAGCTTAGCTAACCTTGTGTTAACTATTAGTTTAGAAGACATGCAGTTTAAACTGCACGTATGGGCCTTGAGTAAGTATTCAGTGCTTTGCATCATTGGTTGGGCTTGCGTGTTTCATTACTGCACGTATGGGCCTTGAGTAAGTATTCAGTGCTTTGCATCATTGGTTGGGCTTGCGTGTTTCATTACTGCACGTATGGGCCTTGAGTAAGTATTCAGTGCTTTGCATCATTGGTTGGGCTTGCGTGTTTCATTTCCGTGCTCTGTGATTTGTGGCCAGCATGATGGCTATAGGTCTAAACACATCTCTGGTAACGCTGTGGCTGTTGGTAGCCTTCAGTGAGTCAAGCCCTGACCCCACTTTGCCTTGGTCTTAACTCTGAGGCTGAAGCAGGACCCATTGATGAGCGCTACACACAGCAGCCCACCTAAAGGAAGGAGCACTGATCCAGTTACCACCTTAGGGCTTGTCTTTTTTATCTGCATATGCCACGTGTATCTTTTTTTCCCCTTAACCCTGCAAGATAGGAAAATCAGAGAGAGTGTTATCTTCATTCCATAAATTGAAAACAAAAACGAAACCACCAAAAACTGATGAACCGATGCTGAGAAAAGTTCAAGGACTTGCCGAGGTCATATGGCCGTGGCAGTGCAGCCTCAGCGACGGGACCCAGGTTCTCTGATGCGTAGTCCGCTGACCTGCCCGGACACTCAGTGCACTCCAGCGGGAGAGGCTGGGCAGCTGCAGGTCCAGAGCCGTCCAGCACGTAGGCAGGCGGCTCCAACTCTGAATTCATTACCAAGTTATTATGAAAGCCAAGGAACGTTAGTTAATCACTCTTGTTTTTCCACTTGGTGATTGTTAGTTCAGGAATAAAATATTCCTGGGGTTTACTTCTAATTTAATGCCAAGATGCAAATTGTGCCTCACCTGTTTCACCTGAGGTGTTATTTATGCCCAAATTACACCTCCTAGATGAGGACCCATTGTGCATGTTTCCTCCTTTGGAAATTAAATATAATAATAGTAATCAGCTGCATACAAAGCAATTGTAGGGGGTGGGAAAGGCTCAAAATTTGTAACAGCTCAGGAAAAACCATCATCAGGGAAAAGTGCTATGGAAATGCTCAATGCAGATGTAAGAATTATGACATCTCTGCAAGTTCACCACCAGAGGCCAGGGTAACACGGTAAACGTGAACTTCATTCAACAAATATATATTGGCTACATATAACGTCAGAGTCTAAAGCTGGAGGGGATTTTATATAACAATAACCACAGCTAAAATTTTTGAATAGACAATTTTTTAAGAACAGCTTTAGGTTTATAGCAATATTGAGCAGGAGGTACAGAAATTTCCCGTATGTCCTCTGCCCACACCCTGATCCCAGCAGCCTCCCCCATTATCAGCATCCTTCACTGAGGTAGTACATCTGCCAGAACTGATGAACCTACACTGACGTGTCATTATCACCCGTGGGTTACATTAGAGTTCACTCTTGGTGTGCACTCTGTGGGTTTGAACAAATGTATAATGACATGCGACCACCATTATAGTATCGTACAGAGTACTTTCATTGCCCTGAATATCCTCTGCTCTGTCTATTCACCCCTCTCTCCCCTTAACTCCTGGCGATCACGGATCTTCTTACTGTCACCCCAGTTTTACCTTTTCCAGAATGTCATATCGTTGGAATCATACAGTATGCAGCCTTTTCACATTGGCTTCTTTCACTTAGTAATACCCATTTACATTTCTTCTATGTCTTTTCATGGCTTGATAGCTTATTTCTTTTTAGCACTAAATAATATTCCATTGTGTGAATGTACCACAGTGTTTTAAAAAAATCTATTCACCTACTGAAGGACGTCTTAGTTACCTGCAAATTTTGGCAATTATGAATAAAGCTGCTATAAACATTCGTGTGCAGGCTTTGTGTGGACATAAGTTTTCAGCTCCTTTGGGTAAATACCAAGGAGTGTGATTGCTGAATCGTACGTTAAGAGAACATCCAGCTTTGTAGTAATAGCCGAAGTGTCTTCCACTTTGCGTACCCCCCAGCAATAAATGAGCATTCCTGTTGCTCTAATCCGCTCTAGCATTTGGTGCTGTCAGTACTCTGGAGTGTGGCCATTCTAATATGTGTGCAGTGGTATCTCATTTTGCTAGAAGCTCTTGAGGGCTTACTATGTACCGGACACTGGACCAAGCACTATAAATGAGGATCTCATTTAATCCTTACAAAAATCCTAGGAAGTGAGTGCTATGATTTCGTCTTTCCCCCTTACAGAGAAGTAAGGGGAAGCTCAGAGAGGCTACGTAACTTGCCCATGGTCCCATAAACAGCGAGCACAAAGCCACGTGGGCCGAGGAGCTCCTGTGGAATGTGAAACAGCCGATCTTGGACAGCGCTGGTGTGCTCCTCCACACCCCCCTTTTACAAGGACGTCGACTCCAGATCTCTGAAGGGCTCCCTGGAAGTCACAGCTGCTTAGGGACAGGAAGAGAACTGGTCTTTGTCGGCCCTGCCCAACTTCTCAGCCATCAGTCATGTGGAGACTGGCCTCCGATATAATGTGTGCAGTTCCGGATACTGCTGAATCTTGATATATGACAGCTATTCCAAGGTTCTCAAACCCAGTGCTTATTTTGAATGTATTTAATATAATTTAATGCTCAGATTAGAGACGGAAGACCTCTCTTGACTGCAGCATAAACTTAGCATCGCCTTGCTATCTGCTTGAAATATGCTCCCTGCCCCGCACACGAAAACCAGGCGCAGATGAGCCTCTGTGTTATTACGGGACCTCCCTCCAGTGTTAATTGTTTTCTTAGGTAGTTTCCATTCCCAGCTCTATGCTACCCGTGGTGTTTCTAAGTTTTTCATACGTGATAGAGAATTCTTAGAACATTAGTTCCAACCCAATTCAATTTTGTAAACAAATGTTAGACATAAGAAGGTGACGTTTGTGGATTTTTTTCAGTTTAGGTGGTTGTAATTCCAAAAATGTCAAGAATTGTAGAGTTGCTCATTCAAATAAGGAAAATCATTTGTTTCTAACTTGAATTAGAGAATAATAGAAAAGCACCAACTGTAAAGCACTGACTAACTTCTACAGATTTCCTGTAGAATGCTTTGCTGTTGTTAATAGGATGGAGATTCTGTTCTTGGAAAGAGGAGAACGTGTAAAACTGACGGCAGAGTCACGGTGAAAGAGGCCAGTGCAGGCCGGTATCATCTTTACGTGCGGCGGTGCTGCGAGCGGGCTCTGTGGGACTCTGGAGCCCTGTGATGCCACCTTGATGGGACCACTGAACCCCCCGTGCAACACGGTTCACAGAACAGTGGTGGAGCGGGAGCGGGCAGGGGGATGGGCTGGTGCAGGGGCTGAGGGGGGTTGGGGAGGGGTATGAGCCTCACTCCACCAGGCGGTAGAGGTGGGGGCTGACGGGCCCTTAGCACATCCTGTGGACTTGCTTTAGCTGCGTTCTCCTGTTTTCTATTCATGGGCTACAAACCCCTTCACAGTGAACTTATTAGTAAGAAATACTCTAACACAACATTGTAAAGCAACTATATTCCCATAAAAATTAATTTAAAAAAAGAAATACTGATTCATGTTTTTAGATGACCATTTACAAATTCACAAAGTCTTACTCCCTTTACCTTGATAAACTGAATTATCCACTTCCACCCCCATACACGGTGTTGTATTTCTATTTCCCTACTTTGGGCTAGGTTTCGTGAGTCTTAAATTTCAAAACAGAAAACCATGAAGCTCAGTCCTCACTTTTGACAGAAAGCTCTAGTTTGAACCGAGGACCTAACTTTGTTGGTTCAGAAACGTACTGTTTTTTCTGTTAGTTCCACCGCCTGGTACAGTGGACCACGAACACCCTGGGCGTGGTCCCCCTCTCAAGGGCTCATGTGTTCACAGGGTGTAAAGCACATAGCTATGGGATAAGTGTGTATAACGTGTTAGGATGTGCAGGGGATGGAGGGCTTCATTTACCTGCAGGTGGTTGGGGAAGGTTTTCCGGAGGAAACTACCAAGTACTGTCCTTGTCTCTCCCCAGCGTCCCCTGGTGATTCACAAGTCACCTTTGTCGTTTCCCACATGGAGGCCCCTTCTCACTTGTCAGTAGTAACTAACATCCTGAGGCATCAAAATCCTCAGCACACTTTGGACACTGGTGCAAAGGACAAGGAGGTCACCGATGGCGTTTGCAGTGGGAATGAGATCCGGGGCGCATTTTAGAAACGGGGCTCCATGGAGAATGGATGCTGGGACCTGGGGTGAAATGACCATGAGGACTTGAACCCATGAGGGTGTCACAGCTGTTCAGGCAGAGAGACCCCGAGAACTCAGCCAAGCCTCTGGCACAGGAAGGGCAGCGAGGGAATGGATTTAGATACATCTTGGATGTGAGAAGTGAAGGAGAGAAGTCAAGGATGGCTTGTCTCTTACAAGGTGCATGAACCAAGTCCTGGATTCCCTCTGAGGGAACAGCAGGCCTTCTTGTTGGGACTACGCTGTAGAGCATTGAGTAACCAGCAGCGATCGTGCTTGTGTTTAATGTTTCTGATGGGCTCAGCTTCCCAGTTGATTTTCACCCGTTTATTTTGCTCTCTTCTTCATTTGACCACGAGCACTTTGGTCACCAGGAGTTTTCTTTCTGCCTTTGTACTTACATTTGTTTCACATGGTGTAAACAATGGGGGCTAAATACAAGCGACATGCCATTTTCTGACTGGTTAGGATCCCGAAAAGGACATCACAGCTGTCCTCTTAAGAGGCTCTGTGGATTTAGTCTGTTGATTTAAATGCTTTAGAAGGAGGCAGAGCAATTTCCAACAGCCGCAGGACCCATCTGAGTTAGCACTGATTTCGGATTTCTTTGCTTTTAGCGGCTTCACGTCATACCCAGCACCCTATCCTAGATAGTCGAAATGTGCCTTTTCAGCTTTTTTTGAGCACTAGAACAGCACAAGTGTAGGTGTTAGATATGACCGACATGGCAGATGGTGTGACTTTGGGGGTAAATATTGAAACACCTTGAAACTCAAATGCACTGCAGCTGTAGCTCGTGGCCAAACTGTTCAGAGAGAAGTGTTTGCTAGTCCAGCTGACACACGGCCAGTGTGGTGTCATTCTCAGCACGTGGCTTGTGAAGTCAGGAGGCCAGCAATTCTACAGCAGAGAAGGGCACGGGGACGGAGAATCCCAGACTGATGGGTAAGAATGAGTTGCACAGATTACAGTGGACAAAAATAAAGTTTCTCAGGGATGCTTCAAACTGGGGAAAGGAGTGTAGAATTCTTTTGGGGAAAAAAAGTAACAAGGAATGGAAGTCACATCAATTCCTAGTGAGAACCAGCTCTGGGTGTGTCGTTAGAAGAAAGAAGAAGCTGAACCTGCCTCCTCACAAATCTTAAAATAGAGGTTGTAACTTGCAAAATCGCCACTAGAGGGCTTGCTTCATCTATAAAGAAAATTTTCCCTTGGAAACCCGGGAATTTTCCAAAAGGCTCTTGAGCACATCTCAAAGGGTGGGGGGTATTAGGGTGGCGGGGGGGGGGGGGTTGGGGGGGAAGAAAAGGGCAGCCTGAGATAAGAGACGTCTATCCTTGGGTAACAGCTGGGGGAGGTGTGTGTCTCAGCGTGAAGTCACTGCGGCTTACGAGGCTGTTTTTTCTTGATTGTTGTGGCCTCAATATACACAGCACATATTCCAGGGACAAATTCAAGACTATTTACTCCAACCTAAGTCTTCTATGGGGGGACACAGATCTGGCGAATGCTCCACTGTGCTCCACAGGGCCTGTCCACCTAAGACAGGGCAGGAACCACAGTGGATACAGGCATCTTCCTGGGTCGGGAAACTGCTCTTCGGGCACAGAGAATAGGGGACCACAGAGTTCGTGTCTGGCCAACTCAACATCTTAGAGAGGCTAAAATAGAGACCTGAGGGATAAAAGCAAAAATGGAGAGAGATGATTTAAAAAAGAACGTTTGACAGACAGTGTAAAATTCCAGCTTCTTCCACAGAAAGCAAAATATTCCCAGAAAGGAGCAAATTCCCAGCGATAGGGGGAGTCGGAACTCAAATAAGAGCTCCAATTGTAGGCATTCTTTGTTGGTAATCCTTCCATTCTTATAACATTTTCCAGATCTGCCATTGCATGAACTACATAACTGACAAATCTTCAACTCACATTATATTTAAGTGGTTTCCCCCATCACTTCTCACAGTTAAAAATACATCACATAAATTACTATCCTGCCTAGTGAAATATGCAATGACTCTGTTGTCTGCCGTTTATTTCTAAAACATTTTGGCACTCTCCGCGGAAGTCTTCTTCTCAGTTACGCCAGGGGACGTTTTTTCAATTTTACTTTGTTATTAAGTACAGCATCACAGAGACCCACGGATGGTATCATGGCTGGGGTGTGATGGAGGGGACTGATGGCTACATGCAGAGGCGGGAGAGGAAGCTGGACCAGTCACACAGCGACAAGGAGATGTAGGCTTGTCCCCTTCACTGGCCAGTCCCTGGGGATCTTGCTGCTTTGGGACCTGGCTGGAACTCACCCAGCTCAGAGGGCACCAGAATCCGGGTAGGAATCATCCTGAAGAGCTCCGCACTCACCCAATGAGAAGCAGCTGCTGGAGGAGGGCAGGGGAGAACCTGCCCCCCCCCCCACCGTCCCTGCCCAGGACCCCCCAGTGAGGATGGGGCTGGGCAGTGCTTTCTTCCCAGCAGGTGTCACTGTGGAATTATTAAAATAGGGAGAAGAAAAGGAGCTGCGTGTTAGCTAGCTGAGCCGCAAATCAAAACCCTTGAACCAAAATTGTACCCAGGCTACGTAGCAATGACACGGAGGAATCAGAAACACTCCCTCCGCTGACTCGGAGGCTGAGACTCTGCAGTGACTGTGGTCTTTGATCTCTTTAGTTCACCTGGCTTTTCAAGTTTTAAGAAACACAATCATCCATACGGACATTAACAAGGTAGAAATCTACATTTCACAGTGTCAGTAAGGATGTAAGTGCTTCTCCTATTTGCTGGCAGTCTGGATAGGTGTTTTGTTTGTTTCTTAATGAGGAGGGGTAAGATGTTATAGAAAGAACCCAGGAATCTAAGGCTCTCGGTTCAGATTCTTGCTTCTCCAACCCATGTGTGTGTTACTTTGGACAATTTACATAATTTAGAGCTTTGAAGCTCAGTTCCATGACAGGGTAATTGCGAAGGTTAAATAAAATAATATTCATGAAAGCACCTCTTATGGTTAGTTAAATCTGAATCCAGATGCATCACTGAAATACTGTTTAGATTTCGTTATTATCTTAATATTTTAATTTCATTTTGAATAGATTCTGTTCATACATTATTACCCATGTACAAATTATAACCTCTAGGAAGATAACCTGCTTTTCTCATCTGGGTTCCAATGCCTACTGACCGTCTCTGCTCAGACGTCCTGCTTGGACACAAATGCAAAATCATTATCTGTATGGTCCAGTGTCCTTTCTGCTCTCTTTATTCCATTTGCTGGTGCTGTCCCCTTTCCCTGGCCTTGAACCGTTGGGATCACCTCAACTTGTCCTTAATCACGATCCTCCATTTCCAAGCAGGTTCCTGAACCGGCAATATCATTTTCAAAGGCTGCACCATCTCCTTTGTCTGCTGCTTTTTCGCATTGCTTGTTGGCAGGATTACTAGTCTGGTTTCCTATCTCAGCGGCTCCTGAGTAGCTGGGGAGGTCTTCCCAGACACCAATTCCAAGCCCCCCCCGGATCCATGTCTTCAGAGTTGTAGAGTGTAGGGGCCCAGGAGGACGTGGCTTTGACATACACTCTGGATTTTGTTGGGGACCATGGTCACATACACCTCTGACTTCAAGTCAGTTCTACCTTTAAATCCAAAAGGCACTTCACTCATAGAAAGCTCTTCTTAAAGACATATTTTTATTTTGTTCTTTCCCTGCTCTGCACCTTCGGGTTTCCCATTTCATAGAGAATGGGCTTAACGTCAGAGTCAGGGGACACCACTATGTAGCAAAGTGCCTGGCACCTGGTGCGAGTTTACTTACAATAGACACCTCTCCGTGGTCGCCTGGATCACAGCCAGTTCCCCTTCCCCGGGGACGGTCTTGATGCGTAGGGGGGCTACTGGCACTGCCCCTTGGCCACAGCTGTTGATGCAGAGGGAAGGCTTCTGATCCAATGGGTGTGGAGAGATGCTATTGCCAAGCAAAGGAGATCTGTAACGCAGAGACACTGGGATCTGAAGTCATGGACACTGAGACCCATGAATGGCATTCCCTCCCCTTAAGAACCCTGGCTGCCAAGGCTCCCGGACTCGGCCGGGTTCTGCCCACCTGAGCCTCGGCTGCCCAGGTCGGCCCCTCAGGATATCCTAACATTCCCTCAATTACCCTGACATCCCCCAATAACTAGTCTTTTTTTTTCTAAGTCACCCAGAGTCAATCTCCCTCGTTAGCAAATGACAGATATAATCTGATACATTATTGGAGATTTAATCTGTTCATGATATAGTTCCAATCATGTAATTTCTCACAATTCCCTGAGAAATTTCTTCTCTAAAACCCAATGGTTCTCCTATAAATTTCACTTTTCTTCGTGGAATTTCCTCTCCTCCCTGTTACTCGTCTCTCAAAGCCTTTCTGTCCCAGCCACTTCCTGAAACTTCTTTAGTGGTCAATGGTCTCTCATTCCTCGGAGCTCTTACACCACTGCTGGTACAAACCATTCACTGAACATGTATCACATCTGGGTGTAGATTGCCATTTATCTTTCACTTGTAAATAAAGCATCTTCCCAATTAGTTGCAAGCCACTTGGAAGCAGAGAACAAATCTTGAATTTGTCTTAAAATGTTTTTCTCTTTAATGCTTAAATGCTTCTCTACTACTTTTATTCCTAATGCTTATTGTTTAAATGTTTCTCCTGTACCATATCATGTCTTATAAATATTTATTGAATGAATGGAGGAAATGTATACCTGTTTAAACTTATAATTAAAGAGAGCTGGGGATAATAGTATTTGTTTTTCCAAAAATGCTTCCAATTATCCATTCCCTCATCAGTTCACATGCAGCAGGGAAATGCAACAGTCCCTTTGTAGCACATTGGTTCTGTAATTGCTCCTGTCAGGGTGATTAATGGATAGGGCTTTGTGACCAGGAACCTCTACGGTGACCCAGTGGTCAGCAGAGGCCACTTGTCTCTGATATTTCTATCCCTGCATGAGGTTTTTTTAAAAAACGAAATTATGGCTTTGGAAAATAACTAAGGTTGCATTATGGTACATTTGCATACAGATTCCCAGAGCCTGTCCGTAGCTAATTGCATCCAGGCAGGAGGCTTGGTTTGCTTCCCAGGCCCTCCTGACTGGGACTTGGGCCAGTCCCTCCAGGCTGAAGGCAGGCCACTGCCTGGGGCCAAAGGTCTTTTCTTCCTTGGGCTGCCCTCTGCATGGGCCCGCCTGGCCTGCTGACATCTCAGGCTGAGGCTCTGCTCTGGTCCTGCAGGGCAAGGCTGGACAGGGCAGGGGATGGGAGGCTGCAGAGGCTGATGGGAATAGGGGTCCCCTGCTCCACCGGCATTGACTTACGGTCCAGTCACCCAGGGTTAAAGGGCTCTCCACCCTGACATGTACACCCTTCATATTGCTGCTGTGAGTGACCTTGTTCCTCTTCTTCCGAGACCCTGAAGTTGCTCTAGGCTACAACTGCCCCCTGGTGACTTGATGGAAAGTTACAACTCTTCCCCAAGGAGGAAAATAGCAGTGGCTGGAGCTAAGGGTGGAAGGCTACCTGAGTTCCGGGAGCAGAGAAGGTGTGGCTTTGGAGGGTGACACTCAGAGACTGTGCTCCCTGGGGAAGCCTGAGGGCCGTCAGCCGATGCTGTTCCTGTTCCACCTGCCAGTCAGGGTTCCAGGTCCCGGGGAGCTGCTGGTGTACTGGTCCTAGCGAAACAGTATTAGTGTACCAGGTGCCTAACTCAGTGATGCTGTGCGGGGCTATACATGTTCAGTGGATGTTCCCACTTAACCCTCACAACAACCACGCGAGGCAGGGACTCTTATTAATCCCATTTTGCAGTGGCAGAAACTAAGGCACAGAGAAGTTAAGTAACTTGTCCAAAGTTGCACAGCTCCTGTTCTTATAATAAGTATTCTTATAAGAATAACAAGAATTCTTATAAGAATAATGAGTACTCCTGTAGGTACTCTTCCTGATTAACTCTTTCCTAGTAATCATAGAAACCTTGCAGTTATATTTCAGGATTCAATTTAGCAATATTAGGTAAAAGCCTTCTACTTGATCATTTAACAATTATTTATTGAGCACCTATTAACATGTAGCCTTGTTCTACAAGTTGAAAGAAATACCAAAAAAAAAAAAAAAAAAAAAAGATAAACACTGGCAACAATATAGTGTAGGAGAAAAGAACTTTTTCTCCCCGTGCCTGCCGTGTTATGTGTGGCTCTGGCTGTAGGCGTAGCTGCAGCTACAGGTGTCTATGTGGAGGCAGGCACCGTTAGCGGAGCCAGGCTGGGCAGCAGGGCAGTGGTCAGGAGGGCAGCGCCCGGCTCGCCCAGCTTGTCCGTGAGAGGCTCTGTTGCTCACTAGCTGCATGACCTTGAATATTCATTTAACTTCCCCGTATCTCAGTTGTCTCATCTGTAAAGTGGGAATAATCATAACTCCTAATTCTGCGGGAGGGCGGTAAGAATTAGAATTCGTACATGATGAGGGCTTAGAATAGTGCTGGACACATTGTGAGCATCAACCGCAGCTACCGTTTTCCTGTCTTTCTGCATCTCTGTGCGTATCTAATTTAGAAGAACCACTTCCTCCTGGAAGCTCCTCTAACCCCTGCCCCCCCCCGCCAGCACCTTCCCACAGGATGGGTTGGCTGTCCCTTGGGCAGATTTCTGTAAAATCCTGTGTGTTCTGCATACATGTTTAGTCTGGACCTACCATGTGCCAAGCACACAGGAGGAGCAGTGAGCAGACAGGCAATCCTTCTCTGCTGGAACGTAGCCTGGCAGGAGTGGTGTTTAGTTGTGAAACCACCAATAAATATCGAAAGCCCAGGAATCATAAGGAGATGGTCAGGGGACTTCACGTTCTCAGAAGCAGAGGTTAACTGGAGGTGAAGAAACGCTTCCGGAAGGGTTGACGTTGAAGGCGAGCCCCGAAGGAGATGCAGGAGTTGGCATGGGTCGGGGGTGGGGGCAGGGAGAGGATGTCTAGGCAGAGAGAACAGAAGGTGCGGAGCCTGGAATCGTCAGCACCCGCCGGGCAGCAGGCGGAAGCTCAGGGCCCCAGGAGCGCGTGCACGTGGGCCGGGCCCCTCGGGGAGCTGGGCGGGAGCTCTGCCCCGGTATTTTCCCCTGAGCGCTCTGATGCTAGACTTGCCTGGATCCTCACATCAGTGGTGTGATTTACGCCCAGTTTAAAACTGGGGAAGCCGAGAGATGAAATAACTTGCTGTGCTCAGCACCATGGTAAAGGGCAGAGCTGGGACCTGAGCCCAGGCTGCGGAGCAGAGCCCTGCCCTCTGGGTGATGCTAGGTCAGCTTCACGCATAGACAGGAGACCAGTTAGCCAGGGAGCGCTCAAGCCTCTCCGGTAAGTTTATGATCAGAGACGGAGACTTCTGTGGAAGCCGTGACGCAAAACAAATCCTCTCTCTTGAATTGATGGAAATGGCAATTTGGGGAAAATTGAAATATATCCAATGACTTTTTGGCATCTTTTAATCACCTGAAGTGATCTTCTTGATTCAGAAACATAAAATGCATTATTAACAAGGAGGGTTACTATTGCCCTGGTCGTATTGGTATGTTTTCTTATATCCCACCCCCGCCATCCCCGAGCAAAAAAACAAAAAAGAAAACCACCAAAACTAAATGTTTTTGGTGAGAAATATTTTTATAGCTATTTTTAAGTGAAATTTAAAAAAATTCAGTGTAAACAATATCTTTGTTATCTTTACCTGTTTGGAAAACTTTCCCCCTCCTTCATAACTCTAACCTTTTGTAAACCAATGGTTGCTCTATGTTGTAGTTCTTGTTCTTATGAAATTCAAACCAGAAAAATCAAAGCTGACTGGCGCCCAGTTTCATGAGTGTGCTCTGATTTGTTGTATTTCCTGGAGGATTAAGTGGGGCCTTATTGTGAGTGTTCAACAACAAAAAACTTGAATACGAAATGGAATTTGAATACAAAATGTTAATTTGACTTTGAGTTCAGGTACTGTTATATTATTATTAAAGTAGGTTAGGTTTTTTTCCCCAAGTCCTGGAGGACTATATTAAGATGTGTTCAAGGAGTGAGTTTTTTAAAAAGAGAAATGGACATCTCCTACGCTTGTTTTCTAACCTTCCACGTCATAGAACTGAATGAACAGGGAAATGTATGCCTTACAGAGTTTAACGTGTCTGACTGAGAAAAGCCTTTAACCGGAGAAGACAAAATGGACTCCTAAGATTTGTAGACCTTTAAAGAGGAATTGCGGCTGCTTTGCTTAATCAAAGTTGTTTCAAAAGCCAACTTTCCTTTGTAGGACCTGGTGTGCAGTGTTTACAACAGCACATGTGTCATGTGAGCAACTGAGGTGGCAACTCTCTGTACCTGTGTGTGTGTGAAGAGAATTAGCCACAGGACAGATTAAAAAGATATATGTACATGGATATACACACATATCTAACTCAGAATTATCAATAATTTCCCCTGTTAAGTTAGCAGGTTTTTGAAACAGATTGTTATTGAAGGTATTTTCAAACATGCAAGTATAAAGAACAGTATAATAACCCCATGTGTTCATTCCCTGGATTCCACAGGTATCAACAGTCTCCCAGCTTCCTCTCATCTACCCCCAGCCCTGCTCTTTTTTTGATCTATTTTTTTAAAAAAGTTATTTATTTATCTATTTTTGGCTGTGTTGGGTCTTCGTTTCTGTGCGAGGGCTTTCTCTAGTTGAGGCGAGCGGGGGCCACTCTTCATCGAGGTGCACGGGCCTCTCACCGTCGCGGCCTCTCTTGCTGCGGAGCACAGGCTCCAGATGCGCAAGCTCAGTAATCGTGGCTCACGGGCCTAGTTGCTCCAGGGCATGTGGGATCTTCCCAGACTAGGGCTCGAACCCATGTCGCCTGCATTGGCAGGCGGATTCTCAACCACTGCGCCGCCAGGGAAGCCCTTTTTGATCTATTTTAAAACAAATCCTCGATACTATATTATTTCACCAGTGGATACTATTAGTTAAAGCGCCCTTCTTTTACAAATAAACCTCAATAGTATTATCAGCAAAAGTAGTCATGATTCTGTAATATCACCTGACACCCAGCCTGTATCCAGTTGTCCCCAGTTGGCTCAAAAATGGCTTGTTACAGTTGATTCGCTTGACTCAGGATCCGAATGAGATGTACATACCCAGTGCATCTCATCGGTGTATCTAAGTGCCCTTTAAGGTAGCTTCCCTCCCCTCCCTGCCTCTAGCTCCCTTTCCTTCTTTTTTTTCTTCCTGCCATTAATGTGTTGAAGAAAAGTGGGTTATTTGTCTTGAAGACTCAGGGTTCTTCTGCATTTGGCTGATTGAATCCTCCATTTGGCTGTGAACTGATGATAGATCTGAGACTTGGTTAGATTCTGATCCTTAGCAGGAAAACCTCAGCGGTTTTTGTTTTATTTAAATAAGTCTCTTCCAGGAACGACCACCTGGTGGCAGTGTTAGGCACAACATCTCCTTCTTGGGTGCGCCTGCACATTGGAAGCGACCTGGCCCCGCCTCTGCCTTGATGCTCTGCATTTTCCTGGTGCCTGCCAGCCACAGTAGCGCACGCACCAGCAAAATGAATAGCTTCAGGCCGGCTGGCCGCTCATCTTGCCCAAAGCCCCTCTCCTTGGGGTCCGCTCAGTGCCTGTGCCTATAATGAGGGTGCCTGACAAGATCTGCCCGGCTTGGTTTGCCTGCCTCGTCATAGAAATCACTGGCTCTCCTCCAGATTAGTTCGTTTGAAAGTGTAAGAAAGTTTTTTGGTTGGAGACTGAAAGTTTTTAATTTGAGTTAAAATAAGCAATAAGGCATCAAGGGTGTTTAGCTAATTTGATAGAAAATAAAGGCAGCCCACGGTGTTTATTCCACTCATGATCCCCTTACCCAGCTCCCGCGCGTTTTCCCAGAAAGAGAACAATCAACTTTGTTGGTTTCACCTTCAGTTACTAGACAGCGTCAGGGAAACAGGAAGTGCTCGTTTTTTCATCCTCATGTCAGACACCTCCTGGATGGATCAAGTCCATCTTTCCAAAACTGCTTCATCAGAGACCTGGAACAGAAACAGACACAGCACAGGGAATGACAGTGTTGACCTGGAAGGGGTTCTACATTAAGGCCCTGGCACCAGCTTACTGACTTATACTTAACCTCGGTTTATTCGTCTGTAGAGTGTGAACCCCTATCCGTAAGTGACATTAAATGAGTTAATTTGTGTACCTGTTAAGTAGTTGCTGTCAATTTACATTAACACACAAGCAAGCAAACTCAACTTAATTACACTGGGTCTTCAGAGTGGGAGTTTGGTGAATTCTGGACCATTTAAAAATTTGCAGGGCAGAAATAGAGACACAGATGTAGAGAACAAACATATGGACACCAGGGGGGGAAAGTGGCGGGGGGTGGTGGTGGTGGTAGTGGGATGAATTGGGAGATTGGGATTGACATGTACATACAGTGATGTGTGTAAAATAGACAACTAATAAAAACCTGCTGTATAAAAAATAAATAAAATTCAAAAAAAAAATTGAATGATCATGCTGAATGAGAGGCCTGACGTTGGGGTGACAAAGCAGGGCAGTGCTTGAACTATTGCAAAATTAAGAAATGAGGAGAAAGTAATTCACTAATATGTGACTAAGGCACACTCAGCCTCTGCACCGGATATCTGCAATTGATTTGTTAGTTACAACTGGCTAAGAGCTGTTTTACCTAGAGTATTTCCTTCCTTGTAATTTAAAATTAAACCTTCAGCCAAGGCAAGTAACTTTAATTTGAAAGAATTTCAGACTCTACTCCTGAGACTCTAATTTCTCTCTGTGACTTTCTGGCTGCATACTCATTGTGCATCAGAGCTGCCGAGGTCAGCTCGCTAAAGCGATTTATTTTCTTAACAATTTGGAGTATATTATTTAGAGCATTTAAACTGCTTTTAGGGAAATTACTGACAAGTGTATATAAACCCAGACCCAGGTCACTGTAAAGAAGAGAAAGAGGAAGAAGAAAAACACCCTTGTTCGACATCCAAAAACCATAATTATGGTCATAAATAATCATGTGCTACTCTAATAAATTATGGGATGTTAAGCCAATATAACTTGTACAAGATTATTTAAAACATTTCCTGAATTAAAAAAAAATTAATCATATGGTTCTTTCTGTAACATCTTGGGTTTGAACTGATTTATTTGATGATATACCAATGATGAGAAGAAAACAGGAATATTTAAGGAATTAATGATAGAGTGCCATGAGAACTCTGCCAACCACTTAAAAAAAGAAGCCAAAATATTAGCGGTATAAAATATGTTTATATACATTCAGAATTTTAATGAGATTCCTTTGATATGTTATAAATTAATTGCCAAATTGATCTGTGTTTAAGCAGATCATACAGGTATTAAAAATAATTTAGGTAATATGTATAGGTGCAGATTTAAAAGTTCATATTTAGGAATTTTAGTAAAAATGCATTCCTCAGCTTGAATTGGTAAAATCCTTAGAGATTATTCTGTTTGTATCCACTGAAAAACAAAAGTTAAGAAATTTTATGGTTAGCTGAGAAAAGCTGTGGTATTTTCTCTATAGAATTCCGCCCCCCCCCCATTTAGACTGTTGCTGGATGATTCTCATTTCTACACTGTAATTTCCAGCTTATCCTAAATATAGACGCTGGATTTGAGCCATCCTAATTAAACTGTGAAATTCTTTTGTAGTGAGCACTGATGCTTCTGAAATCAATTTCAAGGCTTACACAAGCAGTGTATGTCACCTTCCTGGTGTTCTTTCACTTTATGAATTTATCTAGAAATGATAAATCACAAATAATATTTTAGTGGCAAATTTGTACCTTTTTTCATCCAGGCTGTATTTTATTTAAAAAATATCATTATAAACTTTCTTCTGTGCTGTAGAGATTGAATTCCTTTTTTCAAAAGTTTCCCACCCTAATGCAACTCCCCTCTTTCTACACAAAGTTTAAGTCTTTATATAATGAGTGAAGAAAGCGAGCTAAAACGGTTTTGCCTAAGGCTACCTAGAAAAACAAGTTTGGTATCCTTCTGTTGTTACACAAAATTCATGTCTTTTCTTGACACACAGCTGTTAGAGATGATGGGATTTTCACGAAGGGAATAGAAGGTGAGAATCAAACACAAAATTTCAGTGCAAACCAACTCACAGAGTGAGGCAGAAGGCTGCGGTATAGACTCTGGGGTGCTGGCTCAGGAGCGCCTGTGGTTCCGAAGCCTTGCTGGAAGCTGGCCCCCAGCCCCCTGGAGTTGCACCCAGGGACTGTTCGGAGCTGGATAGTTCACGTTCTGGGTTACCTCGAGGGGAGTCTCCATCTACCTTGGAGAGCTCCAGGCTGCAGTCTTTGAGCTGGGACTGTGGGAGACCAAGTTTGCTCTGACTACAGCGTGAAGCAGGGAATACAAGAGGCAGTAACAATTCCATAAGAAAATTGCAAACCATTTTTAATGAGACCCAAAACCCTGTATCTGTTGGAGTTGCAGTTTGAGAGTAATTTTAAATGGACTCTGATTTGTCCTTTGACTTCAACTTCCAGAACGTAATTTTGCTAGAACTTTTCCTGATGGTTGTGAGGTAGTGGTAGTGGTGGTTGCTCTTTAAATTGCCTTGGAAAAGCAGAAGCACATGAAATAGTGTGTTTGCCCCAGGGCTTACGGGGTCAAAGAGCAAAAAGTAAGCACTCTGTGAGCTAAAGTTGGCCTCAAAGTGTTTCTCAACCCTAGCTACACATTAGAATAGTATCTCAGGGCTATTGAAATAGACGGAACCTAGTCCCGCCAGTACACCAACTAAATCAGTTACTTTGTGGGGCGGGGGCAATGCATGAGTATATTTTAAAAGCTTCCCGGGTGATTCTAACTTGCACCCAGGGTTCTGATCAGAGTGGGGTTTCCGAATCTGGATGTCCTCAGCAGCCCAGGGAGTGTCCTGTGGATTGCCTGAAGAGTTGCAAAAGTCTAAAAATTAGCTTTAATATGCTTTATTTAAAACAAAGTTATAATTTTAGATAGCTATCTTAGAAGGAAGAGCAAGCAGGAAGGATGCAATGAGAGGTAAAATAAATAAATTACACAGCAGTATGGTCCCAGGTTTAGTTTTCTCTGTGTTGGTCTAAGTTATGAAAAAAGTAAAGGAAAATGGGGGTTAAAATATAGAAATCATGACAAATTTGATATGCAGCATTTCTTTTTTCAGTTGATCTGGTACTTGGCAGAAATGTTATATTTTAGCTATGAGATTATATACCATTATAATAGTGTCAAGTGAACATCATGAATATCACTGAAGAAATGGTCCATCCTTGAGCTGAGGTTATAGCGTACAGTTACACTTTGAAAAGGAAGAAGCTTTTCCAGTTCTAATTCAGCTTAAAGCAGTGGTTCTCAGACTTGCATGCAAGAGAATCATCTGTAAGCCTTGTTAAAACAGATTGCTGGGTCCCATTCCCAGGGTTTCTGACTTATTTGCTCTGAAGTGGGACCTGAGAATTTACATTTCTAGCAGTTTCACAAATGATGCTGCTCTGGGGCCCATGCTTTGAGAACCACTGGTCTAAAGCATTAGACAAGTTCATTTTACAAGTTCATTTCACAAGTTCATTTTACATAATCTATGTCCTGGCCTAGGTTCTCTAGAAACAGAGCCTGAGGCTAAAGCTTATATGCTAATAGTTTACCGGGGTGTAGGGTCCCTGGGAAGCTGGCATGAGGGAGACGAAAAACAGGAAGCAGGGAAGGAGGGAAGACCCCCATGAGGTGTGTGCTGCTGCGTTGCAGGCGGCCCTCACGTTGTAACAGGCCAGCTCGTCGCCTGCAGAGAGCAAGGAGGGGAATTTATCTACCAACTCTCCCTAGTCTTTCATCAACAACTGATTAATGCTGCCCCAGGGACGGTCCCCCCACTTCTGGGTCGTGTCATTTTCCTGACCAGGCGGCCACTGGAACCTCCAGCCTCCATGGACGTAAGCCTGCCAGAGGGCAGGCGTGGCAGCTGGCACCATGCACAGGCTCCTAGGTCCAGAGGCTCCCAGCACGAGTGACCAGTCCAAGACTCAGCTGTTGCTAGGGTGACTCCCGTCAGGGGAAAGCAAGAGCACCAACCCAGAGTAGCACATAAATGGACACTAGTCAATGATCAGGGCTTCTCAAGTTATTTGCTGTGCAAGACACGTTTTAAAATTTTCCATTGGTTCATGGGCTCCTGTCCTACTGAGTCCTGCTGTGCCAGGCTGGCATGTGCCCTGTGACATGTGATTCAGTGTCTGAGCTCAGCAGCTCCCAGATACTGCCAAACCCCGTCCAAGCAGAGGAGACCTTGGTCGCACAGCTGGAGGTCATGGCCATGCCAAATTGCTGTACAGGTCTCTGCATGCTTGCTCTCGACTTTCTTTCTGTCCTTTTCTCCCTGTGAACCGGTCGAAGGGTCTAGGAAAGGGTCTTTGAAGTTAGGTAAACTTGGTATATAAATTCTGTTTCTGCCGTTTTCTGACTGTAATCCTAGGCAAGTCATTCATCACTATGAATCTCGGGGTTATGTCTGTAAAAATAGGGACAAAAGAATTACCTTCTTAAAGTGATGCTTAAATGGGTTGTCATATAGTAAACATATGGCACTTAGAAGTTGTTCACAAATGTTAGTTCTGGCCCCGTTGCCTCTCTATGATCCAGCGAGCCTCCTATTAATGTTTTAGGAATGACCTAATCAACTATATTGTGGTTTGAGATTAAAGGGAGGGCAGAGGTCCAAAAAACTGATGCTGGTTTTTGGCCATCTTTTCTCCAAAAGATAACTAATGGTTGATAAGGGAGAAGCTGAGAGAGGGAGAGACTGGACATTGCTTTTGACAATATCTAGGGCCTAAGACAGCAAGGATTGTTATCTAGAACCTGTTAAAAGAGGGTGAAACACCTCAGCTTAGGGTTGGAGCTCCTAAGTGCTACAACTGAGAACTATCTCTCTGAGGATGGCACCTCAATCACTAAAATTGGAGTGAATCTTGGAGTATGAGTGTCCCCACGTACCTGGCCAAGCAAACATCAGATATCTATGAAGGCCTAGACTTATTTCTACATGTAATTTTGCAAATATAATACCTAGAAAACGGTACAAATTTGACTAATTTAGCTGATTGAAACTTATCTGATTGAGATATAAGACAGCCTGACATAAAACCAAAGAAAGAAAGCCAGATCAGGGGTCAGGATATTGGAGATATCAGTGACAGATGGACATTCTGGAATTTAAAAATATAATAACTGAAGTTGAAAATTTAGTGGAGAGTTTTATGACCAGATTAGACACAGCTAAAGAGAGAAGGAATGAATTGGGTGATAACTCACAAGAAAGCATTCAAATCGAAGCACAGAAAGACAAAATATTAGAAAAATTAGAAAAGAGGGTAAGAGGCATACAGTGAAGTTTTAATAAATGTTTAATTGGAATCCTACAGGTTTCCCAACACAATCTTCCCTCTGGCCTCCTATGAGTCCTGTCCCTCTAACCAACAAAATACATCCGCACCCTCTCAAGGCCCACAAAAGTTTCATCCCATTCTAAACTCAGCTCAAAGTTCTGAATGACATTATTTCAATCAGGTCCAGGTATGGATGAGGTGCCTCAGGTATAGTTCTTAAGTACAGCTCTGATGGAGAGCACATTTCTATCTGTAAATCTGTAAAACTAAGAAGAGAATTTATATGTCCCCCACATATACATACAGTGGTGGGACAGATATGTGATAATTGAGACATTCTTGTTCAAAATGGGAAAATCAGGGGCCAAAAAAAGAAGTCATTGGTCCATAGCAATTTTGAAATCTTGTTAGGAAAAATATTGGAAGTTTGTTGATTAGGTCTGCAGGCCTGGAAAAAAGTCTCCATGACTCTTGATTCCATCCTCAAAATCATCCTTCTTTTTCATGAAATGTAGCACTTGTTTGCAACTGAGTAGTTTTCTTTACCTGCCTCCCGCCAATAGAATCTGGGGGGTCCAAATGGCTCTTTTCATTGTGTACTGATTCTGATTATTTCATTCCAGGTTGATCATATTTCCCCTAACAAAATTCTCTCAAAAGCTTTGTGGGCCTCCTTAGAATCTCTTTGTGGTTCACTCCATTAAACAAAGCCATACCTCCGGATCCCTTTCTAGTGAGAACTTAAGCTTTTCAGAGGTCCTCTTGTTCAATTGAGAGGATCTGTGAAGTACACCCTTACTTTTTTTTTTTTTTATGCATATATCCCCATATCCCCTCCCTCTTGCATCTCTCTCCCACCCTCCCTATCCCACCCCTCTAGGTGGTCACAAAGCACTGAGTTGATCTCCCTGTGCTATGCGGCTGCTTCCCACTAGCTATCTATTTTACGTTTGGTAGTGTATATATGTCAATGCTAATCTCCCAATTCATTGCTATGAACATGGGTATACAGATATCTCTTCGAGACCTTGCTTTCAGTTTTGGGTGGTGTATACTCATAAGTGGAATTGCTGGATTGTATGATAATTCAAGTTTTAATTTTAATTTCCCTTTCTCTTCTTTGTTCGCACAGCTCCTGGGGTTCAGCTTTGGTCTTGGCCCCACCTCTGTGTGTAAGTCACCCCCAGGCATCTGTTCCCTCCCAGACAGGACGGGGTTAAAGCAGCTGCTGAGTAGGGGGCTCTTGCTCATTCGGGCCGGGGGAAGGGAGGGGTATGGTAGTTCTTGGAATGCGGGGCGAGCCTGCAGCGGCAGAGGCCAGCATGACATTGCACCAGCCTGAGGCGCGCCATGTGTTCTCCTAGGGAAGTTGTCCCTGGATCACGGGACCCTGGCAGTGGCGGGCTGCACAGGCTCCCTGGGGGATGGGTGTGTGGATAATGACCTGTGCTTGCACACAGGTTTCTTGGTGGCTGCAGCAACAGCATTAGTGTTTCATGCCCATCTCTGGTGTCTGCGCTGATAGCCGTGGCTCATGCCCGTCTCTGGAGCTCATTTAGGCGGTGTTCTGAATCCCCTCTCCTCGCACACCCCAAAACAATGGTCTCTCGCCTCTTCGGCAGCTCCAGACTTTTTCCCAGACTCCCTCCCGGCTAGCTGTGGCGCACTAGCCCCCTTCAGGCTGTGTTCACGCCGCCAACCCCAGTCCTCTCCCTGGGGTCTGACCTCCGAAGCCGGAGCCTCAGCTCCCAGCCCCTGCCCACCCCGGTGGGTGAGCAGACAAGCCTCTTAGGCTGGTGAGTGCTGGTTGGCACCGATCTCTCCGCTTTGCCCTCCGCACCCCTGTGGCTGCGCTCTCCTCCGTGGCTCCGAAGCTTCCCCCCTCCGCCACCCGCAGTCTCCGCCCGTGAAGGGCCTTCCTAGTGTGTGGAAACCTTTCCTCCTTCACAGCTCCCTCCCACTGGTGCAGGTCCCGTCCCTATTCTTTTGTCTCTGCTTTTTCTTTTTTCTTTTGCCCTACCCAGGTATGTGGGGAGTTTCTTGCCTTTTGGGAGGTCTGAGGTCTTCTGCCAGCGTTCAGTAGGTGCTCTGTATGAGTTGTTCCACATGTAGATGTATTTCTACTGTATCTGTGGGGAGGAAGGTGATCTCCACATCTTACTCCTCCACCATCCTGAAGGTCCCCCCAGCCCTTACTTTTTAAAGGACCTTTTGTGTGACTGAATAGCACTCTGGAGCATCAGCTTTGATCGTTCTGAAGATTTAACAGAAGACTTTACACGCCCACCCTCAGCTTCCTCTCTAGACCATATTTTGCTGAGAGTGCCCTGGATTTGACCTTTACTTGGAAGCCATTTCTCCACTTTGGAAATAACCATTTGTCATCTTGAGGGTCTGAGAACTTTCAAATCCAGCAAGTCCTGGCTCCTTTGTGATTAACAGTCCTTCCCACAATTTATGTCTCTCCTTTTGCGTGTACTACAAGCAGCAAAAAGAAACCATTTGGTACCTTCAGCAACTTGCTTGGAAATCTCCTTAGTTCATTTGACATATGTTCTACTTTCCATGTTACTGCAGGTGATAATGCTGCAAACCTTTCCCCCACTGTATAACCAAGATCCCCCTTCCTCCAGTTTCCAAAAATATATTTGTCATTTCCTTGTAAGTCCTCCCTCAGAGTCCTCAAAACCTAGAGTGCTACTAACAGTCTGTTCAAGGAAATTTATGCTTCTCTAACATTTCCTAAAAATCCTTCCAGCTTCCACCAACTGTCTTGTTCAAAGCTACCCTCACATTTTAAGGTATCTTTTCATGGTAACACCTCATTTCCAGGTACCAAAATATGTATTATTTAGCTATTGCTACATAATGTTACCCCAAAACTTAGTGTCTTAAATCAAAAAACATGTATTATTTCATAGTTTCTGTGGCTCAAGGATTTAGGAGTGGCTATGCAGGATAGTTCTGGCTCAGGGAATCTCATGAGGCTGCAGTCAAGATATTTTCTGGGCCTGCAACCATCCCAAGTCTCAACTGGGGCTACAGAATCCACTTCTTAGCTCACTTATGTGCCTGGCTTAGATCAGCTTCCAAGCTCACTTATGTAGCTGCTGGCAGGCCTCAGGTCCTTGCCATATGGGTCTCTGCATAGGCTGCCCGGGTGTTGTCATGATGTGGCGTCTGCTGATGTGTGTGTGAGAAAGAGAGAGAGAGAGAGAACCAGAAGATAGGAGAAGGTGGCCACCATGGAAGCCATGGTCCTTTGGTAACCCAATCTCAGAAATGATATCTCATCACATTTGCTGCATTCTATTCCAGGAAACAAGTCCTTAAATTCTCCAGGTGAGGGATTACATAAGGGTATGGATTCCAGGACGTAGAGGTCCTGCAGGGCTATCCTCACATCCGCCCACCGCACTAGAGTATGCTGTAGTCACAAATGACCCCAAATAGCATTGAGAATGCTTCTGGTTCTTCTCCATGTCTTCATTCTATGACTCAAGATAGCACAGTTGACTCTATCCGAGACCCTGTCTATTTTTTGGCAGAGGAAAAAGAGATTTCAGAGGTATCTCATGTCACTTCCACTTAGATTTTGTTGGGCAAAGCAAGTTTCATGGCTTAAGATTGATGTTAGGGTGTAAGAGTACAGCTCTACTGCAGAGAGGAGCATCAGAAGAAGGGGTAGCACATGTTTTGGGCAACAACGCAGTCTTCCACAGCTAGCCTCAGGGATTTCAGGAGGTTGATATCAAGCAACATATATTTTTGACTACAATGCATTTAAGCTAGAAAATGATAACAAAGTCTGAATAACCTATGTATGTATCAAAGCGAAAGAATCACAATTAAAATTAAATAACGAATAACAAAATTACTATATATATCAAATTTGTGGACTACAACTAAAGCCACACTTAGATATTTATAGCAGTAAGTGCCTATGATAGAAAAGAAGATTTGAAAATACATGAACTGGACTTCCCTGGTGGTGCAGTGGTTAAGAATCCTCCTGCCAGTGCAGGGGGCACGGGTTCAAGCCCTGGTCTGGGAAGATCCCACATGCAGCAGAGCAACTAAGCCCGTGCTCCACAACTACTGAGCCTGCACTCTAGAGCCCGCGTGCCACAACTACTGAAGCCCATGCGCCTAGAGCTCATGCTCCGCAACAAGAGAAGCCACTGCAATGAAAAGTCTGCGCACCGCAACAAAGAGTAGCCCCTGCTCGCTGCAACTAGAGAAAGCCCGTGCACAGCAACGAAGACCCAACACAGCCAAAAATAAATAAATAAACAAACTAATAAATAAATAAATAAAATTAAATTTAAAAAAAGAAAGAAAATACATAAACTAAGCATTTAAGTCAAACATTTGAAAAATAATAACAAAGTAAACTCAAATAAAGTGGGGGAGAGGAAAAAGCAGAAAATATAAAAAAGAAAACAAACAAAAATAGGTTAATACTTAATTGAAATAGTAATAAATAATAATTAATTGGAAAAGGGTTTGTAACTTTAATAACACCTATAAAATAGATGGCAGAGATAAGCAACATTTATTTGCTTAGCAACAACAGGAATGCCAGAGGATGCTTCAGTAAAGATCCTATAGTCATTAAGATATCATGGCAGAATATCATAAGCAAATTTATTTTAATACGCTTGAAAATTTTTATGAAATGGTTGAATTTGTACAAAAGCATAAGTTACCAAAATGACTAAGGCTGGAATGTAAAACCTTACTGATCCTTTCACTTTTAAAGAAATTGAAGAGTAATTATAAACCTTCCCACAAATAAACTCCAGGTCCAAGTGACTTACAAGTGGATTTTACCAAGTATTGAAAGAATAAATATTATCAGTATTTCACAAATTCTTATAGAGAATGAAGGAAAAGAGAGAGAATATTCCACAACTAGTTTTAAGATGCCAGTGTAACGGTGATATCAAAATTTGGCAAGAACACTATACGAAAGGAAAGTTACAGGTCATTCCTACTCATGAAAATAGATGTAAACTTCTAAACAGAATAATATTAAACCTAATCCTGACAATTATAGACAGGACAGTACATTATGACAGGTTGGGTGTATTCCAGGAAAGTAAAGTGGATTTAACATTTGAAGATCAATCCATGTATTTCATCCTACTAACGGGATAAAGGAGAAAACGTACATGCAGACGTTTTTAAATAAATTTGACTTGCATTCATAATTTTAGAAAAACTCAGCAAACTGGCAGTAGAATAAAACTCTCTTAACTTGAAAAAGATCTATAAAAAGCCTACAGCAAACACCATCTTTAGGGTGAAATATGAAAGCTTTCTCTTTGCGATCAGAAAATGATGAGAGCTTTGCTGTCACCCTTTCTATTCAGTTTTTTACTTGATGTGCTCAAATAGTAGATAGGGTGAGAAAAATAAATACGTATAATAATTGGAAATCAATAAATATGGCACAATGATATGATATAACTATGACTGCATATATAGAAATTTAGAAGACTCTATAGATAAATTACTATAATTAACAAGTTTGGCAAGAGAGGTGAGCAGTGTATGTTTTGGTCCAGGCTGCTATCGCAGCAGACGTTTGTTTTCAACAAATTGTGGAGGCTGGGGAGTTCAAGATCAAAATTCCAGGGACTGGGATCTTGGTTCTCTTCCTGACTTATACTCAGCACCTGTGGCTGTGTGCTCACCTAGACTTTTCTTGCTGGTTGTGCATGGAGAGAGAGAGAGCGAGAGAGAGAGAGAGAGAGAGAGAGAGAGAGAGAGGGAGAGAGAAAGATATTCTTCTTATAAGGGCACTAATGCCATCGTGAGGGTCCCACCTTCATGACTTCATCTACACCTAATTATCTCCCCAAGTCCCCACTTCCAGGTACCATTACATCAAGGGTTAGGGCTTCAACTTATGAATTGGAGGGGGACACAAACATTCAGTGTATAACAGCATACAAATGTGTAAATATACGAAGTACGTATATAATATTCAAAATTTCATAAATAAATTAGATTTTTGCTTACCAAAAATAGAAGATTAGAAAGTTAAAATGAAAACCATACCTTTTACAATAATATAATTGTACCTAAAAATGCATCAAATGAAAAATGTTTAAGAACTCTACACAAAAACTATGACACCTTACTGAGAGAAATTAAAGAAGACTTAAATGAATGGAGGGATATATTAAGCTTGTAGGTTGGAAAGCCTGATTTCATAAATATGCTAATTATTTCCAAACCTATTTAGAGTTTCAAAGCAATTGCAATCAAAATTCAACTTTTATTTTTGTGGAACTTTATTGTTTTATTTTACAATTGCTGTGAAGTACAAAGGTCTAAGAATGGCTAAGACATTATTGGAAAAAAGAATAACAACATGGCAGAACTGAGACTTTTAAAATATTATACCCTAAGACACTGTGTTATTATCACAAAGGTAGATGACCACACAGATGAAGTAGACTAGAGACATGATTTTAAATTTCAGAAATTCTGTTCCTCAAAAGACATTCATTAGGGATGAAAATAAATGTCACCAAGTTGGAGCATATATTTGTACTACATACATATAACCCCAAAAGTTCACATCAAAAATAGACATTTCTCCAAAGAAGATATACAGATTGCCAACAAACACATGAAAGAATGCTCAACATCATTAATCATTAGAGAAATGCAAATCAAAACTACAATGAGATATCATCTCACACTGGTCAGAATGGCCATCATCAAAAAATCTAGAAACAATAAATGCTGGAGAGGGTGTGGAGAAAAGGGAACCCTCTTGCACTGTTGGTGGGAATGTAAATTGATACAGCCACTATGGAGAACAGTATGGAGGTTCCTTAAAAAACTAAAAGTAGAACTACCATACGACCCAGCAATCCCACTACTGGGCATATACCCTGAGAAAACCATAATTTAAAAAGAGTCATGTACCAAAATGTTCACTGCAGCTCTATTTACAATAGCCAGGACATGGAAGCAACCTAAGTGTCCATCAACAGATGAATGGATAAAGAAGATGTGGCACATATATACAATGGAATATTACTGAGCCATAATAAGAAACGAAATTGAGTTATTTGTAGTGAGGTGGATGGACCTAGAGTTTGTCATGCAGAGTGAAGTAAGTCAGAAAGAGAAAGACAAATACAGTATGCTAACACATATATATGGAATCTAAGGAAAAAAAAAAAAAAGGTCATGAAGAACCTAGTGGCAAGACGGGAGTAAAGACACAGACCTACTAGAGAATGGACTTGAGGACACGAGGAGGGGGAAGGGTAAGCTGTGACAAAGTGAGAGAGTGACATGAACATATATACACTACCAAACGTAAAATAGAGAGCTAGTGGGAAGCAGCCGCATAGCACAGGGAGATCAGCTCGGTGCTCTGTGACCAGCTAGAGGGGTGGGATGGGGAGGGTGGGAGGGAGGGAGATGCAAGAGGGAGGAGATATGGGGATATATGTATATGTATAGCTGATTCACTTTGTTATACAGCAGAAACTAACACACCATTGTAAAGCAGTTATACTGCAATAAAGATGTTTTATATATATATGAGGAACTGTTATGTGTGTAAGAGAAAGACAAACAGTTCAGTGAAAAAATGAGTCACTTGGAAGCGCACCCCTGAAAGGTGACTGATAAAAACATTGAAACACACTTGACTTCATTTGTGATCAGGAGCGTCTAACACACACGCAATTAAATACACCACGCTAACCTCCAGAATGGCTGGTATTGTAAAAGACAGGTAATGTGTTCCAGAAAAAGGAGCAATATCAATTCTTACACACTGCTAATGATGGTAAATCTTGGTAGAGTCACTTTGGGAAATACTTTATAATTATCTAATAAAACTGAAGAAAATCAAAATTTCTGACCCAGAAATTACATACCTAGAAATATACCCCTGAAACGCATGTGTATGTGCACAAAGAAATATCTATGTATCTATATCTGTATCTATATCTATAGCTATATCTATAGCTATATCTATATCTGTCTCTCTCTCTATCTACACATACAAGAGTGTTTTAACAGCATTATGAATTATCTCAAACAGAAAAAACCCAACATTGCCATCATCAATAAAATGGATCAATAAATTGGGTTTATCTCTATAGTAGCATAATACACAGGACTGAACATTAACACATTTACAGCTGAACACAAAAACATAGACGAACCTCACAAACATGATGTTGAGCAAAAGTTCCAAAACAGGTGAAACTAAGCCGTAGTATTTAGGAGTATGCATGCTCATATTGTACAAGTACAAAGAAAAACAAAGATGTGATTTCCCTGCAAGTCAGGACAGTGGTCACTTTTGATGAGGGCTGGGAGGGGGCTTCTGAGGACATGCAGTGTTCCGTTTCTTCATCAGCCTGTCATACATGTATTTAAAATTATTAAACTCCCATGTTTAGTTCATTGAACCTCAGAGCATGGACATGACTTCACAGTTCCTTCTTCTAAACCTTTCACATCCAACATTAGAGAGAATGGAAACCAGAAGGAAAGGAGCTGGCACAATGTCAACATTAAAATCTGCTTGTCATTTCCCTGGAGGGCTCGTTCCTTTTTGACTGCAACTTGGGCCCTGGAGCTTTCCTATGGCTCATGTTGCCATATCGTCACCCCCACCATGGTCCTCATCACCAATAGAATTATTCTCCAAATACCCTGTTACCTGGGAGAGCTGATACTTCCTAGTCTTTCCTCACCAACGTAGAGCCGTTGGAATAATAGTCCAATAGTCGGAAAATTAAGAATATTGGAATATTATACTGTTCCAATAGTTGGAATAATAAGAAAGTAAATATTTTGTGTTCAGCCACCTAGTAATAATCTGTGGCTATAAACTGAAGTCTTCAAATTCCAGATGGATAACTTCACATCCCAGTTTTAGATCTGAAGGCCTAATCTTAAATTCTTAATTTAGGGTCTGCCTGTATCCTTATAAGTCAGGAGTGAAACTGTTACTCTGTATAATAAAAACACGTGAGCTTTAAGGAATGTGACTAAATCATTTGCCTCCACTGAATAGCTCTTGTATGTTGGCTTGTTCCCTCATCTGTTAAAAACGAAAGCTTGCACTAGATCTTCAGGTAATAAAAACTGTACTTTTGGTATGAGGAAACCATGGTGCTGGATGCTGAGGTGGAGAGGAACAGGGCAAGATGATTCCTACTCTTTCAGGGAGTCTACAGTCAAGGGAACATGAGAAACACAGGTGCAGCTAGATTAGAGAGGATGCTGGGATGTTTTGAAAGCCCTATTTGGAAATAATCAAAGCAGTATGGATGTCCACCCGTGTGGCTGGAGAAGCTTAGCCAGCGTTCATGAACAAGGTGACTGGCTTGCTCAGCACTGAGACAACCAGCCCTCAAGCAGAGGAGTGCCTAGCATGGTCCTTCATGGCCGCTACGCTCCTCTCCATGCGACAGTTTTTGATTCCTTAACTCCGTGAGGGGACGTTTTCTTTAACGATAGCCTGCGTGCGCGACGCCTTCATTTACATAGTGCAAATAAAGGAACTTACTCTCTGGGGACAAGTTGCCACCACTAACGCCACATGACACCGTTTTAATCCAAGATTTCAAATAAGTACTTGCAACACTCTGACAGGTGCTGTCATGCTCTAACACCTCCTTTTTTGTTACGGCACTCTAATAGACTAAGATGATATCACATTAATGTGATAGGAGATGACAGAGGGTTGAGAATGTAATACACTGGTCCCTCAATCTGTGTGATAAAAGCTGAATGCTGACAGGAAGTGCCAAACGGAGACACGTAGCATCTCAGGCTCCCTCCCCATCCTACTGCAGTCCAACTGCAGGGTGAGGTGTCCTGTCGCTGGTGCACCTGCTGGAGCTGAGATGGTAAGAAAGAGCTGGGCCCACAGGGAAGCTGCAGGATGCAGACAGAATGTTCTCCCCAGCGCGTATTTCTTCCCAAGGTGACTCAAAGGGATTACTGGTGCCCAAACAATGGAAAGAGGCCCAGGCTGGGAGTCAGCAGCCCGAAATACTAGTATTCATTTTTCTTTAATCTCTGGTTACTTTACTCTTCTTAGTCTCTGCTTCCTCATTTGTAAAATAAAGAATTTGGATTAGAATAAATCAGTCATTGCAATTTCAAATATGTAAGAAACCAGGCAGGAAATGAAATGTGGACAGCAAGTCTGGTATAAATGACACGGGGTGCTTGAGCCTGAGGCAACCAGAGGCATACAAGCCCCAACTAAAAGAGTCAGAATTCATTTTTAACACTATGTTGGCTTTAGCAAATGGACATCTAGTTTGTAAACCCCTATGTTCGATAAACTGTAAAGTTTTTTCCCACTTTAAAGTGCAAACTCAAATCTTCCCCAAGACATTTGGTAATTACACGACATATCTACTTCACTCTAGCTAAGTAAATCTTGTATATTAATTAGGATAACATTTGGCTGCAAGCAGAAAGGAAATCTCAAAGAATAATGGCTTAACTGAAATTTATTTCTCACATTCATCCAAGTCAGTCCATAGACAGCTCAGGGCAGTCTGGCATCTCTGCTCCTCAGGCCCCCAGGGACCCAGATCCTTTCCAGCCATTCCTGAGGTGTGACCCTTGTCTCCGTAGTCTTTTTTTTCCAGGCTGCGAGATGGAGGAAGGGATGAAGAAGCAGGAACAGAGGACAGTTTCTTGAAGTAGAGTCCCCAAAACTGTCCCATGGCACTTCCTTTTCCATCTCATTAATGAGAACTTAGTGACCTAGTTTCAAAGGCAGCTGGGAGATGTAGTCTTCACACTAATCAATCATGTGCTGTTATGAACTGAATTGTGCTCTACCTGCAAAACTCATGTGTTGAAACCCTAAGCCTCAAAGTGATGGTATTTGAAGCCTTTAGGAAGGTAATTAAAGTTCAGTGAGGTCATAAGGATGAGACCCTAATCCAATAGGATTGGTGTCCTTATCAGAAAAGGAAGAGAGGCCAGAGCTCTCTCCGTCCACATGCACAGAGGAAAGGCCGTGTGAGGACGCAGTGAGAAGGTGGCCATCTGCAGGCCAGGAAGGGAGTCCTCACCAGAAACAGAATTTGCTGCCACTTTAATAATAGACTTATAGCCTGCGGAACTGTGAGAAAATAAATGTCTATTGCTTAAGCCACCTAGTCTGTGGTATTTTGTTATGGCAGCCTGAGCAGACTAGTACATGCATTGGTACCTTGCACTGTTATTAAGTTGGAAAAAAAGAAGAGCTGTGCATTAGTCAGGGGTTGCCAGAGAAATAGCACCAACAGGAGAAATATGTGTATCTATATCTATATCTTTATCTACATCTACCTCTATACATATATCTATATCTGTATCTATCTATATTCTATCCATATATGTAGATATTTAAATATGTCCATATATTATGACAAATTGACTCATGCAATTTTGGACGCTGAGATGTTCTGTGATCTGCCTTCTGCAAGTTGGAAATGCACGAAAGCTTGTGGTGTAGTTGTAGGCCAAGTTTAAAGGCCAGAGAACTAGGGGAGCTGATGGTGTAAATCCCAGTCCAAGGGCAGGAGAAGACCAGTGTCTCACCCTTCTACCCTGGAAACAATTAAAAAACAAGAATTCCATGTAGCATTACATTTAAAGACAAGTGATGGGGCAAAAAGTGTTATTTGAATTCAGAGAAGGAAAGTTCAGTGGAGCAAGAGTAACACAGGAAACATCAAAGGTGAGTTTTTAATTGGCTGGTTGGAATTAGATGCCAAGCAAGATGTGTCATGAAGTCAGTTTCTGTTCCAACCCCTGAGAACTTTCTCACTGACCACAGTGCTCTATTTTGGTCGACTTTACCAACCATGACATTGTGTGGTCTCACTGGCTTCATATAGAACTGAGCATTCAGCATAATAGCTCGATACATTTTATAAAGATTGGAGGTGGGTGTATTGAAAACTGAGGTCATGATCTCATTAATGGGTCAAACGCCAATCTTCAAAGCAATACGAAATGGGTTTTATCCCAGTATTCTCACTGTGATGTTCATGTCTTATGAAGAACTTGCATGTGTACACTGTCAAAAAAGTAGTACAAATATTGAAAGCAAAACCAAACAAACAAAAATCTCAACAACTTCTCTGTCATTAACCTAATGGAATTACCTAGCATATAGTTTGTCATGTAGGCATTCTTAAAAGACTTTGTTGAATAGAATTGAAGAAGAAGAAAACTTGTGGGTATTAATAACTGTCATACTTGTGCAGACATGGGTTTAGAGAGCAAAATAATACCTGGTACTAATGTTAATATAATACTTAAAAATCATGGGATTGAAAAAAAAAAAATCATGGGATTGAAGAGTTACATAAAAAATGGCACTTATTGTTAGATATCATGGATTTGCTTCATGGTAATTTCTTATATTTCTTATTTATAATACTACAAAAGCAAACAAATTGTTCCTATAGAAACATAATTTTTCAAGAAAATTCAAATGACAGTATTATTGAAAAAATGGAGAGAATAGATGTTGATAAGTTTATGATATACAAAAGCACTTAAAATTTTTTTGATCTGTAAAGGCTTTTACCTTTGAATAATTTATGTCAATTCACCAAAACCGGAAGTCAGTTTGTACATTTTTGGTGGAAAGGAAGGAATGCATAGTAGGGCTAACAATCTCATTTGAACATATTTATCTTCTTATGGCCTGGTGCATGTCTCAGAAAACGATGGAAACATACTTGGGAGACAGTGGTCAGTTTCTATACAAAAAAAGTGTGAATCATGAACGGGTCATCTTGGATAGCAGGCCATAACTTGAGTTTTCTTACATGTAGTTCATCCACTTCCCAAATTCAAACGTCATTTTATCCTCACTTGGACTTATTTACTTAAGACAGCAATTAATTTTTTTAAAGAAATCATCATCACCAAATATTTAATTATGGTATTAGAGTATTTAGATTGTTTTGCATATTCACTCAAAGTGATTTTCTAATTGACCATTTCAGGAGTCACAAACTTAAGTTTTTCTTCTGTAATTTCAAAAGATACAGTGTCAGGAAGAGGGAGGGAACAAAACAAAACAAAACAAAACCAAAGCTATCTGAGCCTCTCTCAGTAAAGCAAAGCAGTGGGGTCTTTGTCCCCCTCATGTGGTATGTCTTCTGAACCTGACGGACTGGAAAGCTTTGGAAGTATCCTCAGGCTAAAGTTGAACATCTCCCATTCTAAAGTAAGTAGACATTTTACAAACATGCATTAGAATAGATTCAGAGGTTAATTTTTCTTCAAAATCATTGCATTAAGGTCCTCTGTGGTACCGAAAATACTGGAATTGGGTAGATTTTATCAATAAAATCCGAATTGAGTATTTGGTGTCTTGTAGGAAACCTATCTAGCCATTTGAAAAAAAAAAAAAAAGTATCTTTCCATCTTAAACAAATTATCCACCAATTATTTTGCCTTTATTCTGACCCAGCATCAATCTGAGTATCATAGCTAATTTCCATTCCTGCAGGGTTGCATTCTCAGTGCAGAGGAGCCTTTTGAGCCATTCCTGACATGCCTCATGTATTGATTAACCAGAGTGCAGGGCCTAGTGGTGATGGGAGACTTGAGAATGACACAGTATGAGTCCACACTCCAAATCACGGGGACAGATTTCTTAACTTCTGTGAACCTCCATTCCTTCGACAGTCAAAACCAAACAGGTTGCTGTGAGTGAGCAAGATGTAGGCGACTGTGACTTACAATCATAATGACGACAAGAAGGGCAGGTGACGTTTATTGAAGTCTTAGCCATGTGCCAAGCACACAGCTATCTATACCTGTTGGGACTCTCATCTCTTCCCCTCTTTATTGACTGGAGAAGCAGCCTGTAGTAAGGGCAGAGATAGCAGGAGTCCCGGGGGATTAGCTGGGGTGCTGAGGCGCGGACCCTCTCCTCTCCTGGACTCGGTCAGGGCGGTGGTGAGTTCCGGAAGGGCTGCAGGGAGACGGCAGACCCTGGATCGGCAGCGGCACGCCTACACTTTTCCTCCCCACCCTAGTCCCATTTTTTCTTAATAAGACAGTCTGAGTCGAATTATCTTTCGCTTACAGACAAACCCATGTGTACATCTTACTTAATACATTTGAAAACTTGTGAGGCCAGTACTAATACAATCCCCATTTTAAGCATGAGAAAACTAAGGTTTAAAAAAGCTAAGTAACTTGCCTAAAGCTACATAGCTACTGGCAGGGCAGGAATTCCAAAAAACCGTCTGGTCTCCCAACGCCCAGGGCTTAGCCACTTCTCCACAATTCCTCCAGCTGATGTTCCTTTCTTATGCGCTGCACCACAAGGAAGGCGGGGGGGGGGGGGGGGGGGTGGGGGGGGGTGGGGGGGTGGTGATTATTTGGCCCAAGGCCACAGTGAGAATGAGGATACTGGCTGGCACGTGACGGCCCAAGGCCAAGGGTAGATCATGAGGTGGCTTTGAGTGCTATGAACCTACTAAAGAGCTGGATTAATTAGACACTGGAGAAGGTTTCTCTATGGGAATTTTCACTGGAATTTAGAAACAAATGAAGCAAGTGTCCAAGCCCCAGACCCCCGCGGAGAGGAGGTCAAGAGAGAAGAGGTAGTGGAACCTGTGAAATGGGCATCCCTAAGCTGTTGGCAGACTTCTTAGCTCTTTCATCCCTGTCTTTTCTCCAGGAACCATGTTTTTTCTAAGCCTGTAACTCCTCCTCTCCTTCCCCTGTCCCTTCCAACGTTATTAGTCCACGTTTATAGGACATAGTGCCTAATTTCTCTGTAACTTGGTGGCCATGAAGATCCCCATCGCTAAGTGTTATTTATTTATTTTTTTTTAAAGAAATTCACGTTCTTTTATTTATTTATTTATTTATTCATGACTGTGTTGGGTCTTCGTTTCTGTGCGAGGGCTTTCTCTAGTTGTGGCAAGTGGGGACCACTCTTCATCGCGGTGCGCAGGCCTCTCACCATCGCGGCCTCTCTTGTTGCGGAGCACAGGCTCCAGACGCGCAGGCTCAGTAATTGTGGCTCACGGGCCCAGTTGCTCCGTGGCATGTGGGATCTTCCCAGACCAGGGCTCGAACCCGTGTCCCCTGCATTGGCAGGCAGATTCTCAACCACTGCGCCACCAGGGAAGCCTGCTAAGTGTTATTGATCAGCTCCCAGCATCCTCAGTTCAGTCCTGCGTCTGTGTAAGGGTGAGACCAGCCAAGTCTCTGGATCGCACTAGACCTCACTCCCTTTTCCTCTAAAAAACCCAGCAGATTAGGTCATTAGTAAGACCACTTCCTGACCTAAAATTCTGTGGTTCTTGTCACAAAAAAAATTCATAAATTACAGTGAGTAAATGAAGATTTGAGATATCATTTCTGGAAGGTTGCTGACCTCTAGTGTCAGCACAGATCTGGAAGGGAAATTCAGACCTCTTTGTTAATTTCACATTCCTATCAAGACTTCCCCACCCCCTTTCCAGTTTCCTTATGGAGGAAAAGAAAATGTAAAATACTTCAAATTAAAGTTCTATTAACTAAAGCTTCATTTACAGAATAAATATTTCTGCTGACATTTGACTGATTATATCAATTTTGAACTTCAGATTTTAATAAGGTATTACCAAGCCCAAGAATAAACAAGCTAATCAGGCCCACTTTCCTATTTCCTCCTTTGTATTAAATGATAAGTGAATTTAAAGCTATGCTTTGTCTTATTAATATCTGCTAAATATGGATGAATTACTGCATATATATTTATTCTTAAACTCATTTGGAGGCAAATATTTGCAAGGCTTTTCTGCTATAATCTGATTTTAATATCTCAACTGAAACTGATTTATGGCATGTGACTTCAAATGTGGTGTTAGTTAAAGAGGCCAAGAATTAACTAGCTGATTCTATCAAAGGTTTCTTGAAATTGATTTTGAAAGGGGGGAAAAAGTCTTTTTTTTCCAGTCAGATTTTTTTTTTTAATAAATTTATTCATTTTATTTATTTATTTTATTTTTGGCTGTGTGGGGTCTTCGTTGCTGTGCACGGGCTTTCTCTAGTTGCGGCGAGCGGGGGCTACTCTTCGTTGGGGTGCGTGGGCTTCTCATTGCAGTGGCTTCTCTTGTTGCTGAGCACAGGCTCTAGGTGCGCGGGCTTCAGTAGTTGTGGCTCACGGGCTTAGTTGCTCCGAGGCATGTGGGATCTTCCCGGGCCAGGGCTCGAACCCATGTCCCCTGCATTGGCAGGCAGATTCTTAACCACTGTGCCACCAGGGAAGCCCAGTCAGATTTTAATTGTAGGAATTTTCATGGCAAATATCAGAGTCCCACGTAAACAAATCTTTAATAATTTTGCATGTGCGTATTTGGTTTTACCATAATATTAACTGAATGAGGAACTCACTTCAGTAGTTTGTGTCATCCACTGAACATCATTTCTAGCACACAGGCGGGTGCTGTGTGTTCTGGAATTAGCTACGGGGAAAGTCAGTAAATTCTGTTTCTTGGAGTTCTTTAAAACTTGCTGGATAAGAGACATGGGCAGTAGAGGCTGGTGAAAGCCAACCAAATGTCTCTCCTCTTCTGGCTATTAGCTAAGGAATGCTGTCCACCTACCATGTTGTACTTACAGAGCTTACGTCTTGTCCGATGCTTAGGAGAGTATACAAACCTCTCTGATTAACTGGTAAACTTCAGTCATGAAAAAAGTGCTTGCTGTCTGAGAGTCAGTGAACAGATCTCAGGCAATCTAAGTTTCCTCTTCCTGGAGTTTTGTGCTGGTCAGTTGTGAATTTAACACAAGTATGTCTTAAAGTTTGTAACAAAAATAAATAAGCATTAATATATACATTTAAAAAATAAGATATAAGGATTGTTTATAGACCAGCACACCTATTTTGGAAGAGAAGTGTTTTAGATACTGAGCCCATTGGTGCCATAAACCCCTTCACCACTGTATTTAGTCAGGGTTCGCCAGAGAAACAGAACCAATAGGTTGTGTGTATACATATATATATAGAGAGAGAGACAGAGAGAGAGTGACAAAGTGGGAGAGAGACAGAGAGAAAGATTTATAAAAATTGACTTGTGTGATTGTGGAGGCTGGTAAATCTGGCAGGGCAGGTCAGCAGGCTGGAAAGTTTATTTTATTTTTTAAAATTAATAATCATATTTTTATTTTGTCTGCCTTCGGTCTCCTCACAGAGTGCTTTTGCATCTCTGGGCTGGAAAGTTTAGCAGAAGTCAATGTTTGCAATCTCAAGTCTGAAGGTAGTCTGGAGGCAGAATTTTCTCTTTCTCAAAGGACCTGAGACTTTTCTCTTAAGTCCTCCAACTGATTGGATGAGGCCCACCCACATTACGGAGGGTCATCTGCTTTACTCAAAGTCTGCTGATTTAGATGTTTATCGCACCTAAAAATACCTTTGCAGCATTATCTGGACTGGTGTTTGACCCAACAGTTGAGCACTGTAGCAATAAGTAAGTTGACATATAAAATTAACCATGACACCCTGTAATACAATTATGCATGGGCTTGATTTAATATTTTATTAAACAATCTTTTGTTTTTTTGTATAGTTATTCACTTGCCCCAATTTGAGAAAAGTTGAAATGATGGAATGATTTTATTATGTAAAGAAATCATTCTTCCTGATTGGTCCTACCCTGGCTTCTTTCTCTTCTTCACGTCTGTGCCGTGGAGGAGTCCATTTTTATCTGCAGATTTATTTCTTTTATCTTTTCTCTGAAAATGATGTTGTAGCTTTTATCCCAGGTATTCAGTCATCTGGGTCTTAAGTGATGAGTCCATTTAGAAACTGTGAGGGTTAATTCTATGCGTCAACTTGGCTAGGCTACCGTGGACGGATACTTAGCCCAACATACTGGATGTTTCTGTGAAGGTGGTTTTTGGATGAGATTAACATCTAAATGGGTGGACTTCGAGTAAAGCAGATGACTCTCCATAATGAAGGGGGGATTCTTCCCATGAGGTGAAGGTCTGAGTAGGACAAAGTCTGACCTCCACCCAGCAAGAAAGAATTCTGGCGGCTGACAGCCCTTGGACTGGAACTGCAGCTCTTCTTCCCTGGTCTTCAGCCTGACAGCCTAGCCTGCAGATTTTGGAGCTGAATCTCCACAGTCCTGTGAGCTAATTCCTCAAAACAGATCTCCAAATTTCTCTCTCTCTCTCTCTCCCTTTCTCTCTATATGTATACATATATCTACTTATGTATATGTATATATGCACACACACATACACATTCTGTTGGTTCTGTTTCTCTGGAGAACCGTGACTAATACAGACAGAGCTGGAGCCACCGACAGAGCAGAATTACGCCTTTTTTTTTTTTTTAATTTATTTTACTTATTTATTTATTTCTTTATTTATGGCTGTGTTAGGTCTTCGTTTCTGTGCGAGGGCTTTCTCTAGTTGTGGCAAGTGGGGGCCACTCTTCATCGCGGTGCGCGGGCCTCTCACTATCGCGGCATCTCTTGTTGCGGAGCACAGGCTCCAGACGCGCAGGCTCAGTAGTTGTGGCTCACGGGCCTAGTTGCTCCGCGGCATGTGGGAATCTTCCCAGACCAGGGCTCGAACCCATGTCCCCTGCATTGGCAGGCAGACTCTCAACCACCGAGCCACCATGGAAGCCCCAGAATTACGCCTTTTTAATTTGGGATTTCCATTGTTCTGAGCTTTTTAAACGCTAGCTCTCATTCTGCATAAAAATAAAGTTTTATTTTTAAAAATGTCACAAAGCGCTAGTAAGGTTTGGGAGGGTTCAACAGAGGCCCAAGGGAGCGTTCAATGTTTCAGAACAAAGAAGCTGAATCTGGCTGGGCTTGGTGACTTTGTCTGTGTCTGGGACCTCACAAGTAGATGCTGTGTTTCTAGAGGCCAAGGAGAGAAGCACCCTTTCCAACGTGGACCTCTGGGAAGGGTGGTTCCCCCAGGTGGGATAGCTCAAGCTGAGCATCAGGAGCAGACCTCTGGGGCCCACAGTGTGGCAGCCACGAGAATGTGCTGCTCGGATGCTCAGAGCTGCGGCAGGAAATGGACGTTGGTCACCGGGGCCCAGCGGCTGTGATTTGTAGCCATCACTCCACACCCGCAGGGCAGTCCTGCTTCCCATGGGCTGCTCCCACCACTGACCCAGCATGGCCAAAATGCCTCTTGCCTCTGGGGTGCTTTTGGGAAGTGCTCGTGGCACCACATCAGGATGCAGGATGCTCAGGACGTCAGGCCGTGTCAGGATTGACCATGCCCACCAAGCTCCACCTCTGGTCTAGGTCATCAGATCTCTCCACTGTGGAACACATTTCCCTTATTCTAATCAATAGCTATTTGGAGGGCTGATACTAATTCATTTACTAATTCATAATTTTTAACAAGTCATTCCTGAGGAATGGGGTGTAGGGGAGATTCTTCTAGTAACATTTTTACGTAACTTTCCCAGTTACTGAAGTGCACTTTCCCACATGCAGTAAGGACACTGGGGAGTTAATGCTGGAAGGGACCCAATGATGATCTGGCTCAATTCCATTTTTTTATTTAACAGAAGAGGAGCCCAGGTCATCTCAGTAAAATAGTAAGAACCATGCTCCAGATCCCCTGATTTTTGTTCAATTTCCTATTATTTTCAAAACATGTTTACTTAATCCTTCAAGAACAGAAAGCAAAATCTTAGACAATCAAAAGAAGACATGAGAGGGACGCAGAAGGTATGCTGTTCTCGGGGATGTGTATTGGGAATGAAAACACCAGGATGTGTCTGCTGTGTAATAAATAAAGAAAATATAGTGCGAGCCACAGGTGTGAGTCACATAAGCGGTTTTACATTTTCTAGTAACCACCTTAAAAAAAGTAAAAAGAACCAGAAGGAATTAATTTTAATAATATATTTTATTTAACCCATATCCTGAATGTGATCATTTCAACATGTACTCAGTATTTTAAAAACTATTTATGAGATAAATAATATTTGCATTTCTTTTCTTTTTTTCTTTTTTTGTTGTTAGTTTCTGGTGTGCAAAAAGGCGATTCATTTCTGTGTGTGTATATATATATATATATATATGTGTATATATATATATATATATATATATATATATAAAATAACTGAATCGCTTTTTCTTTTTCAGATTGTTTTCCATTATAGGTTATTATAAGATATTGAATATAGTTCCCTGTGCTATACAGTAGGACCTTGTTGTTTATATATAGTAGTGTGTGTATCTTAATCTCAAGCTCCTAATTTATTCCTCCCTCCCTTTTCCCTTTGGTAACCATAATTTTTTTTTAAATTTTTTATATAGCAGGTTCTTATTAGTTATCTATTTTATACATATTGGTGTATATATGTCAATCCCAATCTCCCAATTCATCCCACCACCACCCCCCCCACTTTCCCCCTTTGGTGTCCATGTTTGTTCTCTACATCTGTGTCTCTATTTCTGCCTTGCAAACTGGTTCATCTTCACCATTTTTCTAGATTCTACATATATGCGTTAATATACGATATTTGTTTTTCTCTTTCTGACTTACTTCACTCTGTATGACAGTCTCTAGGTCCATCCAAGTCTCTACAAATGACCCAATTTCATTCCTTTTTATGGCTGAGTAATATTCTATTGTATATATGTACCACATCTTCCTTATCCATTCATCTGTCGATGGACACTTAGGTTGCTTCCATGTCCTGGCTATTGTAAATAGAGCTGCAGTGAACATTGGGGTGCATGTGTCTTTTTGAATTATGGTTTTCTCTGGGTATATGCCCAGTAGTGGGATTGCTGGGTCGTATGGTAATTCTATTTTTAGTTTTTTAAGGAACCTCCATACTGTTCTCCATAGTGGCTGTATCAATTTACATTCCCACCAACAGTGCAAGAGGGTTCCCTTTTCTGCACACCCTCTCCAGCATTTGTTGTTTGTAGATTTTCTGGTGATGGCCATTCTGACTGGTGTGAGGTGATACCTCATTGTAGTTTTGATTTGCATTTCTCTAATAATTAGTGATGTTGAGCATCTTTTCATGTGCTTCTTGGCCATCTGTATGTCTTCTTTGGAGAGATGTCTGTTTAGGTCGTCTGCCCCTTTTTTCATTGGGTTGTTTGTTTTTTTTAATATTGAGCTGCATGAGCTGCTTGTAAATTTTAGAGATGAATCCTTTGTCAGTTTCTTCATTTGCAAATATTTTCTCCCATTCTGAGGGTTGTCTTTTCGTTTTGTTTATAGTTTCCTTTGCTGTGCAAAAGTTTTTAAGTTTCATTTGGTCCCATTTGTTTATTTTTGTTTTCATTTCCATCACTCTAGGAGGTGGGTCAAAAAAGATCTTGCTGTGATTTATGTCAGAGTGTTCTGCCTATGTTTTCCTCTTAGAGTTTTATAGTGTCCATTCTTACATCTAAATCTTTAATCCATTTTGAGTTTATTTTTGTGTATGGTGTTTGGGAGTGTTCTAATTTCATTCTTTTACATGTAGCTGTCCAGTTTTCCTAGCACCACTTATTGAAGAGACTGTCTTTTCTCCATTGTATATCCTTGCCTCCTTTGTCATAGATTAGTTGACCATAGGTGTGTGGGTTTATCTCTGGGCTGTCTATCCTGTCCCATTGATCTATATTTCTGTTTTTGTGCCAGTACCATATTGTCTTGGTTACTGTAGCTTTGTAGTATAATCTGAAGTCGGGGAGTCTGATTCCTCCAGCTCCATTTTTTTCCCTCAAAACTGCTTTTGTATCTCCATATAAATTTTAAGATTTTTTGTTCTAGTTCTGTAAAAAATTCCACTGGTAATTTGATAGGGATTGCACTGAATCTGTAGATTGCTTTGGGTAGTATAGTCATTTTCACAATATTGATTCTTCCAATCCAGGAACATGGTATATCTCTCCACCTGTTTGTGTCATCTTTGATTTCTTTCATCAGTGTCTTATAGTTTTCTGAGTACATATCTTTGACCTCCTCAGGTAGGTTTATTCCTGGGGATTTTATTCTTTTTGTTGCAATGGTGAATGGGATTGTTTCCTTAATTTCTCTTTCTGATCTTTCGTTTTTAGTGTATAGGAATGCAAGAGATTTCTGTGCATTAATTTTGTATCCTGCAACCTTGCCAAGTTCATTGATTAGCTCTAATAGTTTTCTGGTGGCATCTTTAGGATTCTCTATGTATAGTATCATGTCATCTGCAAACAGTGACAGTTTTACTTCTTTTCCGATTTGGATTCCTATTATTTCTCTTTCTTCTCTGATTGCTGTGGCTAGGACTTTCAAAACTATGTTGAAAAATAGTGGTGAGAGTGGACATCCTTGTCTTGTTCCTGATCTCAGAGGAAATTCTTTCACTTTTTCACCATTGAGAATGATGTTTGCTGTGGCTTTGTCATGTATGGCCTTTATTATGTTGAGGTAGTTTCCCTCTATGTCCACTTTCTGGAGAGTTTTTATCATAAATCAGTGTAGAATTTTGTCAAAAGCTTTTTCTGCATCTATTGAGATGATCGTATGGTTTTTATTCTTCAGTTTGTTAATATGGTGTAGCACATTGATTGATTTGCGTATAATGAAGAATCCTTGCATCCCTGGGATAAATCCCACTTGATCATGGTGTATGATCCTTTTAATGTGTTGTTGGATTCTGTTTGGTAGTATTTTGTTGAGGATTTTTGCATCTATATTCATCAGTGATAATGGTCTATAATTTTCTTTTTTTGTAATATCTCTGTTTGGTTGTGGTATCAGGCTGATGGTGGCCTCCTAGAATGAGTTTGGGAGTGTTCCTTCCTCTGCAATTTTTTGGAAGAGTTTGAGAAGGATGGATGTTAGCTCTTCTCTAAATGTTTGATAGAATTCACCTGTGAAGCCATCTGGTCCTGGACTTTTGTTTGTTGGAAGATTTTTAATCACAGTTTCACTTTCATTACTTGTGATTGGTCTGTTCATATTTTCTGTTTTTCCTGGTTCAGTCTTGGAAGGTTATACCTTTCTAAGAATTTGTCCATTTCTTCCAGGTTGTCCATTTTATTGGCATACAGTTGCTTGTAGTAGTCTCTTACGATGCTTTGTATTTCTGACGTGTCCATTGTAACTTCTCCTTTTTCATTTCTAATTTTATTGATTTGAGTCCTCTCCCTCTTTTTCTTGATGAGTCTGGCTAAAAGTTTATCAATTTTGTTTATCTTCTCAAAGAACCAGCTTTTAGTTTTATTGATCTTTGCTAATGTTTTCTTTGTTTCTATTTCATTTATTTCTTCTCTGATCTTTATGATTTCTTTCCTTCTACTAACTTTGGGTTTGTTTTATTCTTCTTTCTCTAGTTGCTTTAGGTGTAAGGTTAGATTGTTTATTTGAGATTTTTCTTGTTTCTTGGGGTAGGATTGTATTGCTATAAACTTCCCTCTTAGAACTGCTTTTGCTTCATCCCATAGGTTTTGGATTGTTGTGTTTTCATTGTCATTTGCCTCTATGTATTTTTTGATTTCCTCTTTGATTTCTTCAGTGATCTCTTAGTTATTTAGTAACATATTGTTTAGCCTCCATGTGTTTGTGTTTTTTACATTTTTTTCCCTGTAATTGATTTCTAATCTCATAGTGTTTTGGTTGGAAAAGATGCTTGATATGACTTCAATTTTATTAAATTTACCAATGCTTGATTTGTGACCCAAGATGTGATCTATCCTGGAGAATGTTGTGTGTTCACTTGAGAAGAAAGTGTAAACTGCTGTTTTTGTATGGAATGTCCTATAAATATCAATTAAATCTGTCTGGTCTATTGTGTTATTTAAAGCTTGGGTTTCCTTATTAATTTTCTGTCTGGATGATCTGTCCATTGGTGTAAGTGAGGTGTTAAAGTCTCCCACTATTATTGTATTACTGTCAATTTCACCTTTTATAGCCTTTAGCGTTTGCCTTATATATTGAGGTGTTCCTATGTTGGGTGCATATATATTTATAATTGTTATATCTTCTTCTTGGACTGATCCCTTGATCATTATGTAGTGTCCTTCCTTGTCTTTTGTAACATCATTTTAAAGTCTATCTTATCTGCTATGAGTATTGCTACTCCAGCTTTCTTTTGATTTCCATTTGCATGGAATATCTTTTTCCATCCCGTCACTTTCAGTCTGTATGTGTCCCTAGGTCTGAAGTGGGTCTCTTGTAGACAGCATATATATGGGTCTTGTTTTTGTATCCGTTCAGCGAGCCTGTGTCTTTTGGTTGGAGCATTTAATCCATTCACGTTTAAGGTAATTATTGATATGTATGTTCCTATGACCGTTTTCTTAATTGTTTGGGGTTTGTTTCTGTAGGTTCTTTTCTTCACTTGTGTTTCCCACTTTGAGAAGTTCCTAAAGTTCCTATAGCATTTGTTGTAAAGGTGGTTTGGTGGTGCTGAATTCTCTTAGCTTTGGCTTGTCTGTAAAGCTTTTGCTTTCTCCATCGAATCTGAATGAGATCCTTGCCAGGTAGAGTAATCTTGGTTGTAGGTTCTTCACTTTCATCACTTTAAATATATCATGCCACTCCCTTCTGGCTTGTAGAGTTTCTGCTGAGAAATCAGCTGTTAACCTTACGTGAGCTACCTTGTATGTTATTTGTTGTTTTTCCCTTGTTGCCTTCAATAATTTTTCTTTGTCTTTAATTTTTGTCAATTTGATTACTATTGTCTCGGCATGTTTCTCCTTGGGTTTATCCTGCCTGGGACTCTCTGCGCTTCTTGGACTTGGGTGGCTATTTCCTTTCCCATGTTAGAGAAGTTTTTGACTATAATCTCTTCAAATATTTTCTCTGGTCCTATCTCTCTGTCTTCTCCTTCTGGGACCCCTATAATGTGAATGTTGTTGCGTTCAGTGTTGTTCCAGAGGTCTCTTAGGCTGTCTTCATTTCTTTTCATTCTTTTTTCTTTATTCTATTCCGTGGCAGTGAATTCCGCCATTCTGTCTTCCAGGTCACTTATCCATTCTTCTGCCTCAGTTATTCTGCTATTGATTCCTTCTAGTGTATTTTTCATTTCAGTTATTGTATTGTTCATCTCTGTTTGTTTGTTCTTTAATTCTTCTAGGTCTTTGTTAAACATTTCTTGCATCTTCTTGATCTTTCCCTCCATTCTTTTTCCGAGGTCCTGGATCATCTTCACTATCATTATTCTGAATTCTTTTTCTGGAAGGCTGCCTATCTCCACTTCATTTAGTTGTTTTTCTGGCGTTTCATTTTGTTCCTTCATCTGGTACATAGTCCTCTGCCTTTTCATCTTGTCTATCTTTCTGTGAATGTGGTTTTTGTTCCACAGGCTGCAGGATTGTAGTTCTTCTTGCTTCTGCTGTCTGTCCTCTGGTGGATAAGGCTATCTAAGAGGCTTGTGCAAGTTTCCTGATGGGAGGGACTGGTGGTGTGTAGAGCTGGGTGTTGTTCCTGTGGGCAGAGCTCAGTAAAACTTTAATCCACTTGTCTGCTGATGGGTGGGGCTGGGTTCCCTCCCTGGTGGTTGTTTGGCCTGAGACGACCCAGCACTGGAGCCTACGTGGTTCTTTGGTGGGGCTAATGGCGGACTCTGGGAGGGCTCATGCCATGGAGTGCTTCCCAGAACTTCTGCTGCCAGTGTCCCTGTCCCCATGGTGAGCCACAGCCACCCCCTGCCTCTACAGGAGACCCTCCAACACTAGCAGATAGGTCTGGTTCCGTCTCCTATGGGGTCACTGCTCCTTCCCCTGGGTCCTGATGCACACACTACTTTGTGTGTGCCTTCCAAGAGTGGAGTCTCTGTTTCCCCCAGTCCTGTCGAAGTCCTGCAATCAAATCCCACTAGCCTTCAAAGTCTGATTCTCTAGGAATTCCTCCTCCCATTGCCGGACCCCCAGGTTGGGAACCTGATGTGGGGCTCAGAACCTTCACTCCAGTGGGTGGACTTCTGTGGTATAAGTGTTCTCCAGTCTGTGAGTCACCCACGCAGTGGTTATGGGATTTGATTTTGTTATGGTTGTTGCACCCCTCCTACCGTCTCATTGTGGCTTCTCCCTTGTCTTTGGATGTGGGGTATCTTTTTTGGTGAGTTCCAGTGTCTTCCTGTTGATAATTGTTCAGCAGTTAGTTGTGATTCCGGTGTTCTCACAAGAGGGAGTGAGAGCACGTCCTTCTACTCCGCCATCTTGAACCAATCTCATACGTTTGTTTTCTATGTCTGTGAGTCTGATTCTGTTTAGTAGATAAGCTCATTTTTATTAATTTTTAGATTCCACATATAAGTGGTATTATATGATATTTGTCTTTCTCTGTCTGACTTACTTCACTTAGTGTGATAATCTCTAGGTCCATCCATGTTGCTGCAAATGGCATTATTTCATTCTTTTTTATGGCTGAGTAGTATTCCATTGTATATATGTGCCACATCTTCGTCTATTCATCTGTCGATGGACACTTAGGTTGCTTCCATGTCTTGGCTATTATAAATAGTGATGCAGTGAACACTTGGGTACATGTATCTCTCTGGACGTATGCCAAGGAATGGGATTGCTGGATCACATGGTAACTATTTTTATTCTTTTCTTTTTTTTTTTAATAGTCTGTGTGTATTCTATATTTACGGCACATCTTAATTCAGATCAAGCCACATTTCAAGGGCTCAAAATAGCCTCTTGTTATTAGTTATACTGTTGAACAGCACTGCTCTAGAACAATGAGGAAATGTGAAATACAGGTTCCTACTACTTTTAATATTTCAAAAGTATTTAATATTATACGTTTATCCAAAAATAGACTAACTGCAATGACACTCATGTCTTTAGATGAGGAAGGTTGTTACTCATTCAAGGCTGCTTTAGTGTAGTCACCCAGGGCCTGGTGATGAGAAGGGGTTTGATGCTCTGTGATCATTGCCTTGAATTTTTAAAAATTTTATCTTTGAATTTGTGTTTTGCAAGTTAACTCGGGGGGTGGGGACTATGAAGTGTGGTTCCACAACTTGTCACCTGCCTTCCTGGGAGGCTCCAGGCTGCAGGGAGTTGTCTGCACTCACCTGGCAAGTATCATCATGCCAAAAGGATCACTACATTAAATAGCAATCAAAAAATACCACGACAGCTCAACAGAGAGACTGCGGAAGAAAAGAGAAGCTTGTTTCCTGATTTTAAATCAGGTCTCCACATTTTCATTTTGTACTGGGCCCTGCAAATTATGTTACTGAGTGTAGCTGTTTTTATTCCTATTGCTATTAACTTTTGTAGCACTATAATTGCTGCCCTTTTAGAAAAAAAGATTGAGGGAGAAACTCTTAAACTCTTTCTTAATAAAGGCAGTTTGGTAGACAAACTCTTTGAAAAGATGTGATACGTGGGTAAATTATAAAGTTGGATATATTTCATTACATGGATAATGTAGCAAATTGGGTCTTGATGTAGAAAATATTGGGAATCCCTAATATGGACTCAGAATGTATCTAAAACAACTAAATCCAGCAGCTCAATAAAAAATACAAGTCATTGTGTGGATGTAAAGGGGAAAGAGGTTGACTCCATTTTGGTTAGTTTTACATGATGTAACCAGTAACTTTACTAAATTTTTCACTATGTTGGATATTGCAGTGATATCCTATCAACACAGTCTGACTAAATAAAGTTCTATTTAATGAAATTAGACATTTTGTATATGCAGGGATTTAGAGACTAGAGCTATGGGACAATCTTTTAAATTGTGATCAGTAGGAATGAAAATAAAACCAAAATGATGAGATACTGTTAACAAGTACAGTATTGAATATTGACCCAAGAGGGCTGGAGCTGCATGCAGAGTCCTTGGATGAAAAGCAACAAAACCCTCAGTGAACACTTGCATAAAGATACAAGCAGACCAGTGCCCAGGGTCGTGCTGTGCATGGCGGGACTAGGGCTGTGGTGGTGCAGGTCCGTGTCCGCTGGGCGCAGATGACTGATGACCGTAGCTCCGGTTCTGCCTCCGGCTGGACCAACCTTAAGAATTACAATTAAGGTCCCTTCCTTAATTGTAAGCCCCAACAAGCCTGCGGTTCCTTAATATCCCTTTTATTCTACAATTCTATGATCCATAAAGACTACAAACAGAAATGTGCTGAGACTCTGGGTCATTTTCCCAGGACAAAAGGACCTCTCTCCATTGTACTGAGATACTAACATGGTCCTTGCCTGAGACTTGCAGGAAGAGGCATCACACTTTAAGGCAGTCCCCTCGGGTTTTTCACCTACCCTGTGTTTCATGAAAGGGAATCCTGGGGTGGTTAGTTGTCTTTCTATTCTATGTTTTTCCTTCTTTCCTCCTTTTGCTCCTCCCCATCCCATCCTCCTCCTCCTCTTCCTCCTTATTCTTCTTTTTTGGATGACCAGATAAATGCCTGTCAATTTGTCAGCACTGTTTAGGCTTTAGATTAATATTCCCGTTCAGGGGGTTAATTTCAGGCCCTTGGAAATTCAAGGTAGCTACCCATTGCCTGTTGCTTCCTTAGCCCCCAGGCCTGCTTTGCTTGAAGTAGTCTATATTCTTTTGCTCTTTAGTGGTGTCTGTTTCACCATCACAGTCTTTATCACACACACTCTTTGAGAATTTAAGGAGTTAAATTAAGCTGTCCTGTGAAAGTTTGCTTCCCAGGAGAATGCCAGTAACCTCCAGAGATGGCTTTGGAGACATTTTCCCACCAACTTTTATAACCTTAATCTTCCTGGTCTCCAACAGTCTTCTCCAGCATGTGCATCTATTTGAAAATTTTTGAAAAGCAAGTTTAGAAATTAAAGACCAGCTCTTGTTTAGGCCATTGGAAAGGACCAGGTGAATGACTGACTGACTGATCTTGGGGACTTGACTGAGACCTTTCCAGTCCGTGGGCCGTGCTAGTGAGTTCCACCACCGAGCGTGGAGCTCACGCCTCCAGGGTCTGTGATGGACGCCATCCAATTTTAATGCCTTGTGTCAGGCCTCCTGGCTGCCCTCTAACCATTCTTAATAATAAGACAAAAGCGATATTTTAGGGTAACAGTTAATAAATAATGTGACATCCAATCACACCTTTCGCTAAAATATTATTATCTTTTGGCAGATTCATTACTGTAGAGACATCAGGATCTGATGAAACATTCTCTACTTCTACCACTAGTACATTTTCCAGAGTTGTCTTTCTTTTAATTTAATTCTCCCACTCTGAAAGCATACTGTCTGTTGCAATTACTGAATGAGCATTTAATCTCGCATAACTAAGGCATTTTAATCTTTTCTTATGGAGAGACGATTAAAAGGTCCTAATATTGCTATGATATGGATACATTTCATCCCAACCGAGTGAATCAAAGTTTCCTTTGTTCTCATAACTATAAGTGAAGACAAATCAAGACACTTCGCTGCAATGGTTAAGCCACTTTATCACAAGGTGTGATAAATAACTGTTTGGAAACACAGTCTATTGAATAGAAAGGTTTCCAGGGCTTTCTTGGGCAGATGTGAGCCCAGAGGTGGAAAATAGTAAGAGAAGTTTTCATAGTTGTTATCGTAGCTTGATTTATAGTCTATTATATTTTCCCAAAGCAATAAATCTTGGCACTTTTTAAAGGCTGTGTTGCCAAGAGAGATATTGGATCACATTAAAATGGCAAGGGGTGATTTTGTTATACTATAGCATTTTTACATTGATAGTTTCAATTTTTAGTTAGCATGTTAGTACACTGGTATAAAATAAAAGAAAGCTAACACATTTTTAAACTTTTTCAAAATCAGTACCTTTTCCTGATTTTTATTTCCACTGTTCTATTTCCTTGGCACACAGCGCTTCTGGTTAAAAAGATTTTATACCCTGAATGTTTGCAATGTACATAGACCTTTGCCCATTATCAACTCTAGTGAAAATACATAAATATAAATCTGCAATGTGTTATTTATCTAAGAAAGTAACTTCCCCGTGACTATCTTGCCTGGCCTTTCACTGCTGACACTGGTATATTTATTATAATTGTACTGGTCACTGTTTCATGAGGAAGGGCGTCACATTGCATTATGTATTTTCATAACACTTTGGGCTTGGTTGAGAAATGTCATATCCTTTTTCTTCAACCTCCGTTTCTCAGCCATATCCATTCAGGACCTAATTCTCCCCTTCAGAATTGTGGTATATAAACGGGCCACAGATTAACAAGTTTGTATTTGGGAAACAAGGCAACTCCAATTTGATTTTTATTATGCATTCATTCCTCAAGGATCATTTCATACTTATTGAAACTTGGTAAAACAACAATTCTTTCCAGACTGATAGTGATCTGGTAATTAATGTGAAATATATTTGTAAAACAAGTTGGGATATTCTTCTGTTTCCCTGTGAAAGAAACATTCAGATGGCTGAAACAGGCATTTTAATGGATAAATCTGAACTTTTAAATCATACTCTTTTAAAAGAGAACACGTTTTCTTTCATTCTTCTATGTATGCTGCTTTGTTACATTTTCTCATGAAGATTCTTTTAAAAATTACATGAAACGCATATTAAATAAATGTTTGGATTGTGAGTAAATAGCATAAACTGGCATAAGAAACTATTCAAGGATGTTTCACTCTTTTTTGGGTGGAGGTAGAATGATAACTGAATCAGAAATTCATAGAAAGAATATCTAAGAAATTCGAGCCATACATAAATTCATAAGGATATAGATATACTTTGTTTGCGTATTGTTTCTTTATTATCCAGGAGCTGCTTTGATTATTTGGGCTGAGGTGTTGACAGCGTGGGGTATACTCCTTGATTACATAGGTAAAGGAATATACATTAAGCTGAATAGAAAGCTGATAGCAGTGTAGGCTAAGTGCATTTAATTAGCTGCTTATTCAAATACCCTATTCATTATTTCTCCCTCTAAGAATGAGATCAGGGTGTGTGTGTGTGTGTGTGTGTGTGTGTGTGTGTGTGTGTGTGTGTGTGTGTGTGTGTGTGAGCTGGAAGCAGGAAGGTGATGCTATTGGTACAATATGAACGATCCCTTTACAAAGATGTAAACAGTTGAACATTTCCAAGGGGACCAAAAGGGTTGAATTTATAATATGGCATTTCTACATTGATAATGTGAATTTTCTGGTTAAAAGTGTTAGTACTACACCAGGGTAGATAGACAGCCATCATAATATCAACATGTGACTACTAAGCTCTAGTGGTTTAGAAAAGCTTTTCTTGGGTGAAAATGGGGGGTAGCCAATGTCTTCCTTAATTATACAAGATTCCCTTAAGGTGAAATAGAATTGGGAGAGGAATCGTCATTGTCTTTTGAAAACAAACTTTTTATTTCATGAGGCTCTTAGCAAAAGCGAAGAAAATGACAAGGCAATAAATATCTAATTTAGTGTTGATTTTAAATATCATCCTTTGAACATGATAGCAGGGAAGGCAACGCAAATCTCATTTTGTTATCTGAGTCAATCTACCTCAGAAACATGACTCAATTGCAAAATTACACAATAATTAGGGTAAAGAGATTTGGAGTCAAGACAGACCTGAATTCACATCTCAGCTCTGTGTCTAGCTAGTTACATGACTCCTGCAAAGGTTTTGAAATTTTCTAACTTCCAGTATGTAGAATGAGAATGGTAATGAAATATCTTCTTCATATGGTTATTGTGAAAACTAAAGATAATGTATGAAAGTTCTTAGCAAGATACCTGGCATATAATAATGATCCCAAACATGCAGCTTTAAAAAAAATCCCAGGGTGAAAAATGAATGAAATATTTAAGAAAAACAAACATTTTTTCCCCCATTTACCATCGCTTCAAATTGAGTTGTTGGTTTTTCCCTAGAGTTACATAGCTCTTTCACTCTCTCTCTAAAAAAAAAAAATCCCAAAACATTTTAAGAATAAATGACCTGTTAAAAGTACAGAAAAATCATGCCTTGACCTTGAGGCAGAGTTTATGAATTCTGAAAGGGTGAAGAAAAACATAATAATTAACTGTACCTAACCACCCAAACAGTTATTGTGGAAGTCCTGGTCCAACTGTTTTTATCACAACTTGGCAGGCTTCAGCAGACTCTGCTACGTGTAGTCACCGGGTAGCCTTTGAGGACAGAGTGGCTGTGAGCAGGACTGAAGTCAGCCGTGGAAGGCATTTCTCCTTCTCACGCTTGGGGATCCGGAGTCTTTTGGGGCAAAGGAAGTGCAATTGAGCTAAACTGTTTGCTTCTGAATTAGAAGTCCTAGAGTCAGACGGTGCAAGAACACCTCCTTCAACATGCGTTCTGGGGTCCAGGCTTGGTTTGAGGTATTTTATGATTAAATTCATGCCAGTTACCAAATCATTATAAAGACTGAACCCAACACTACTTTTGTTTGACTGAATTACTGACTTGCTATGTATTTATGTCAACGCCCAAGATATAGAAATAATGGAATGTGCTTTACCCAAGACTATAATTTTGCTTGTGTAGACATTGTCAAATTAGGAAACATTTAATAGAAATTTCCCTTGGCTCTACTCTGGTTGAATAGGCAACTCCCATCCTTCCCTTTGCATTTAGGGTGTCACAATTCATTTTACACTCCTAGTAAAAATACAGGGGCTGGACTCTTCTCCAACCAGATGCCCATTCACTGCTTGCTGACTTGCATTGGACTGATTTAAAATAATGTTTCATAAATTTATATGGGAAACCCATCACTAGATTGTAAGGGAGCTAGGGATCTCCTGAATGTCGATGTAGGGCAATTTGGTATGTGTCTGATTATGAAAATAGTTTTCCTCTCTTCTCTCATCCAAAGGAAGAATCTGTAGAGATTTTTCTGCGATATGACTTTAGAAAGCCATTGGTCCTTTGAGACAGCCTTCACTTTTTTTTTTAAATTTATAAACAAAATATCTGTCTTTTCTGTGTATCCAGTCTTTTGTCTGATTTTAAATGACTAAGAAGAGAACCTAATAGTTTTAAGTCATAATAGGGATATACTTATTTTTAACAATATCTATTCAGAAGATCCTTATTTTCATTTGACACTTTTTTTCTTATGGGGCACTAATAAGCGATAGAGAAATGATTTGAAAGAAGGGATACTAACACATGGAATATACGATGCCACTTTGACTCAGAAGAAGATTCTTTCCTCTCTCTCCTCTTCCTCCTTCTTTCTTTTTTCCTACCCTCTTCTCTCTTTGTCACACATACACACACGATACTTAAAACATGCATGGTACTTAGAACACCCCAATAAGTTAACATTAGACAACTGTAACTAATTTGTGGTTTAAAAATAATCTCTGTTACTTATACAACTTCTTAATATCAGACACCTGATCTAGAAGATATTAAATGTTGAGGTGAAATATAAAATCTTTCTTGGCAAAGCGGACAAAAATTTTAATTTTCTTTATTGCCATAAATTGACAAATTAGCCTTTACTATTCAAATTTCTGCAATATTAAAACATGTGTGCATGGGACTCTGTTGATAGAAATCCCTTGGTTTTGCAGAAGGAAATCAGTAGGGTTGTCTGATGAGTTGAACCTTGGTCTCTAATTTTATTTATTGCCATAAATAGACAAATTAGTTTTTACTATTCATATGCGTGCAGTATTAAATCATGCGTGCTTGGGACTCTGTTGACAGAAATCCCTCGGATTTGCTGAAGGAAATTGGTGAGGTTGCCTTCCACCTGTTGAGTTGAGCCTTGGCCTCTAGTTGGCCCGCGCCCCTTGCTGCCCCAGCCCTGGCTGTGTGGCTGGCGGGAGGGACCCTGTGGCTCTGGCCGAGGCACTCCGCTTCCTTCGTGCTGACCTCCTCGTGTCCTGAGCAGCCCTCTCCGTACTCCCCAGAAGCCCCGCGGCTCTTATGTCCTTTACAGGGTGATTCCTGGGAGAAGGAGGAATTTGGTGTCTGGGATCCGCTGCCTTCTCCTAGTCTCCTTCCCTCCCCTACTTTCCCTCAGCTTCTCCATTCTCTTGGTCCCTTAGAGAAAGGGAGAAGACAAAATGCAATTAAAGCGGCTTTCTCTGAGCCACTGGCCTTTAAGGTGCCTTTATGGGGAGGCTGAATTCAATCCACTTTTAAGAAAAAAGAATCTTTCTTTATACAAACACGATCTGGCTGGCTGTAGGTGTTCAGGAAAGAACAAGTACTCAAAATACTTGGAAAATCACCTCTAAAGGACTGAACAATGACCCTCAGGGTTCAGGAGATTTCCTGGGGGTTAATGAGTGGCTGGGAAGAATTGGTGGCCTTCAACTGTACTCTGGGCAGTTAACCTCAGCCAGTAAGTCCTTGCTAAGAAACGCCCCTGCACGGTGGTGGTGATTGCTATTGTGAGACGTAAACATAGAAGAACACTTTTAGTCTGATTTTATTTCAATGTGCCTTTTGCTTCTGAAAGACTGTGCTGTATCGTGCGGAGCATTTGGTGGTAATAACACAGCTCTTGTTACCCCACCACACGCGCCTCATCACATTAACCAAGCTGATTGGAACGATGTTTAAAAGGGAAAAAAAATTAATATTTTATGGAGGTTAAAAAAACCTGGAGAAAAGCTGTTAAACTACTTGATACACAGCCAAGATTGTATTGCATTTAGAGCAAACCAGTTATAATTTGAACACAGGTACAATTAGAACATTTTTCTTAAGAGGGAAGGTGTTTTCCTTTTGTGGTGAGAGAATTACTTCAAAAACTTAAAAAGGTTTCTGTCCCTTTCTGGCTAAACCTCCTGCTAGCAAAATAGTTCATTTGCTAAAAGATTCATGACCCAAGTTCGCTTGGTTTTAATTTCAAGGGGGGAAGGAAAAATTATTTGTAACCTGATGTACTCAGATAGATACTTAAATTTTTCCACTTACCATGGTGATTCTCAGTTCACTTCATCTTTAGAACACTTATCCCAACAGATTAAAACCTGCCTTTGTCGTTTCTGTTGCTTGCATCTTACATGAACCAAGTGTGAGGTGAGGGGTTGGCGCTAGTGTCAATCTGACCTTCCAGAGAACCCAGGCTGCTGCCATGAAGTCTTTGCCTTGGTGTCATCGTTCCGGGCACTAGTGAGCCAACCAAGCTTCAGGCCAGTTCCTGACACATTGACAAATCCCTCTTCCTTTACTCCCTGCCAGTGGCTTTGCCTCAGGAAGCCTGGAAGTGTTCAGACTGGGTAATAAAAAGATCAGAGGCATGTTCTTTAGTTCTGCTTCCAAATTGAACAATATTTTAAAGTAACATGTTCTGGAAAATGAAATATATACATATATAATATTTTATATATGTGTGTGTGTATATATATATATATATATATATATATATATATATACCAGTGAGGAGATTGGTATTTCCAGATATACTCCCCCACCCCAGAAGGGCAGAAACCAGCAGGAGATAGGCTGGAAGTACAGGAACCGGGGTGCAGCTTGTAGGGTCCGCTGATACCTGAGGTGAGAACAGGTGGCAGTGAGTGGTCCTATGTACACAGCCTTGCAGAGCACCCAGAGCCTGGGGTCCTGCACCCAGCTTGATGTTCTTTGGGTCAGCTCTCTGGATGGGCTCCACTTCTGAATGGGGCAGGGACTGAATGTTAGAGACAAGACAGTAAATTTTCTCTGCATATCAAGGAGGAGTCTCCTCCAGTTTCACACAGATGGAAATATGATGGGCTTTCCTGGGGCAAAGGTGTATCTCATGATCTAATTCCATTGTGTAAAAACTCACCTGTTGAATGGGAGTAGCTAGCGACAGTGATAACAACTTCTGAAATACATAAAGCTAAAGTGAGAAGTCCAAACTCATTCATTCAACAGATAAATATGTGAATAGGTACAAAGTGGAGAATGAACGCACTACTAAAAAATATGAATGGCTTAAATTAAGGTGAGTAGAAATCCAGGCTCAAGTTTTAAACATCATGTTTTAAACTATTGTGTCCTTCATTCAACCACTGATTCCTGGTGGCTGAGGTTCACCACAGTTGACAATTCCACGCACAGGCAAGGAAGGAGCAGTGAGTTTCCATGGTTAACACGTGAGGTCTGGAGTCAGACCCTCCATCTAACACCCACCAGCCACCTACTGGGCTGTGTGTGACCCTGAGCAGGTCATCCACCTCTTCATGTCCTGATCCCCTGGCTGCCTCTGGGCCTCAGTGTCCTCGTCTTTAACCAAGTTGTTGCTTAATTATTTAAATACTTGGGAGAGTATGAGTTTCAGTTTGCCCATTGGTTGGGTTAGTAGGATCTGGCCCTTGGTGGTCATCTGTAAAATGGGGATAAAAATACCTTGCAGGACTACTGTGAGGGGGTAAGGATGATAATGATAACCCAGCAGTTAAAATAGCTTATTTAGTTCAATCCTCACTACAACTTGGCAGGTATGATTAATATCCTGTTTTACAGATATAAACACTCAGGTATAGAGATACCAGTGTGGTGCTCTTATCACATAGTAAGCACTCGATAAATGTTAGCCTTAGGAATTTTGGTTAAGAAAATATTCTTTCGTTAGAATTGTTAAAGATGGATATATTAATTGCTAGGGCTGCCATAACAAAGTACGACAGACTGGCGGGGCTTAAACAACAGAAATGTATTTTCTCATCATTCTGGAAGTCAGAAGACCAAGATCAAGGTGTCAGCAGGGTTGGTTTCTTCTGAGGCCTCTCTCGTTGGCTTGTGGATAGACCTCTTCTTGCTGCATCTTCACGTGGTCTTACTCTGTGAGCATCTCTGTCCTAATCTCTTCTTATAAGGACACCTGTCATATTGAATTAGGGCTCAACCCCAAAGACTTAATTACATGTTTAAAGGCACTGTTTCCAAATACTGTCACATTGTGTATTTATTATGAGGTTATGAGATAAGGACCTCAGTATATGATTTTTCAGGTGACAAAATTCAGGTCACCAGAAAGGGCAAGTGAAAGCATTATTAGAGTAAACTTAGTCCAGTCTCAGTGGTCTCAGCAATAAAAGCTTACAACCAGGCATAGAGAGCTGTCTCCAGCTCTGCCCTCGGGCTCCCTGCTTCTAGAAGCACGTTGTGAAGGTGAAGGACTGCTGAAATTCCTTTCCCTCAACTGGAGGACTTTGATCCCTTGAAACTCTTTAACAAACAGCAACCAAAACCAAAACCTTCCCTTGCCACAGGTCTTTATATTGTAGTAACAAAGAGGTGCATATTATCAGGGAATTCTTACAAAGAAGTGAATATGTCATAAAGGGTTATTTTTCCCTCTACTATCAATCCACCCAAGACCAAATTCAATTGCCATTCTCTGTTTTTCAGATAAAGAAGAGATGGCTTGAAAGTATTTCATCACTTTGGTATTTAGTGCAAAGCGATGGGAATCACAATGCTCATATTTTGCAGGTGTTCCTTGTGCCTGTAGGATATTTAGCTAAGAGCAGGGGAAAGGGAAGAAGTCTGTAGCAAAACGCCCCTGGTCAGAGTGGGAAGTGAGGGGAGAATGCTTCACTCTGATACTGATGACTCCTCACAGAAGTTCTTGTTTGGGATTTGCTGTTGCTGGTTTGAAGTTCATGGTTTATTTTTATTCTCATTCTTTGGGCATTGTTCTTTTCACTTTGGATGCCACTGCTTTTGTGTGTAAATAAATTTGTCATTTTTATTTTACCCTTTTGGGATATTGCACATTGATGAACAGGCTAGAAAAGAATAGTTTAAATTGGCCATTTTCATGCAACAGGCAATACTAAAAGAGGATTCCAAGGAATGCAGAGTTCCATTTTCTACTGAAAAGCTATAAACAGACTGAATGTTAGTGAGAATTTAAAAATGATTATTAAAAATGTTTAGTTTCAGAATTCTGAAGGAATGGTCCTTAATTTTTATCTTTTAGCACAATGATAAACATCAGTGGTGTACTTATTATTTTTATGGCAATATACCTTTTTTTCATATTGTTCCCTAATTTTATATGCCATCATAGGACGTAGGCAATAAAAACCTGCTATTTCATGTTATTCCTTTTCTTTGTCTTTCAATTTACAACCATGAACATGCTGCCTATACAACAAGTCAAACTTTCAAAAAATCTCAAAACAGATTGTACAATGCTTTCTTGTGTTTCTTTAGTAAAAGTTTGGAAACTGTTTGTAATGGAAAAGAGGCGGGGATTTTGGAGGCAGGGATTCAGATTCTTGCTCCCCATTCAAGACTTTTGTTGACTTAGCCAAGAGCCTTCACCTCCCTCAGACTTAGTGTCCTCATCTATAAAAGGAAAAATGAACAGAACGTCTGGAAAGTGCACACCAGATACCACCAGCACTTCTCCAGGGTCCTGAGAATGACTCTCCCCTGGCTAAGGACAAAGTGTATATCTTCTCCACACCTTCCATCCCCTGCTTTCTCTTTGAAACACCTTAGGGATAATTATTAAATACAAATAAAAATAGCAACAATAATAAAACCATCGCAATAATAAAAGCTAACATTTATTTACTACATGCCTGGCAGCAGGCTAAGTGCTTTACGTGGGATTCCTTCTTTCCTGGTCACCACTGTTTCACCAGGGAGCTGCTCTTAGCCCCACAAAGAGACCCAAATGAGTTAAGAAACTTGATCAAGATCACATCTATGTGCTACCAATGGCAGTCAGGATTTGTTACATATGATGTCTCATATAGATACTAATGAAGACTTTTGGATGCATAAAGGAATAAATTATGGTTAATTTCCATTTCAACTTGAAAAAGAACTGAAAGAAAATACAAAGAAAGTAAACTCTAATTATAGAATTAAATAAATCAAAAGAATGTCCTGTAACTTCTGGCCAACTGATTGGTAATTTTCAAGTGAATCATCAGTTCAACTTGGACCTAGACTAAAGATTGTCTATACATCTTCTTGTGGCCAAACTCTGTGAGTTCCATTCTTCTTAGTGGACACATAACAATATTTCTAAAATCGTAGATTATCTGCCCCTAGCCTGAAGGATAAGTAATGAAGTATTTCTAAAGGGGAAAAAAGACCAAAAGGAATATCTTAGGTATTTGTAATTCTTCAAATTTTAATAGAATATAGTACAAACAATTATGATTTAAATTTCATAAACTTGATAAAATTTATTTTATACAGATATAAAATAAATTCATTTTATACAGGTATGATTACAGAGACACATTTTGGATACCTGAGCAGACTAAATTTCCTTAAAAACCTGATTCCATTCAGAGATGCTTTTAATCTTTTTTGGCTCATGGTTGAATGTTTGAATAGCTCAGAGTTATCGAAATTGTGCGCTTAGGACCTGTTGAGTTAGACAGGATTAGAACAGTAACAGTCCCACTGTCTGAACAGTGGATTTTTACCATAGGGATAGTTATCCCTAAAAGTGGATTGCATATATTTAAAAGCGGACTGCATATATTTAAGTGAACATAACAAAGCATCTTTATTCTTTCGGTAATAATTTTAAAATAATGCAAAGATGTTCTTTGAAATATTGTAGACAAAACACATGCTATTTAAAGCAGGGTGTGCACCTTCCTTTGCATGTTTCCCATTCCAGGAAGGCTCCAGTGCATTGTGGGAAGACTCTTGTAGTATCTGAATTTTGAATAGTTTTTGGCTGAATGTAAACATGACACACTTTGACTGACAAGTGTCCATCCTGGCTAGCTGTGACTTGTGGACACTGAATTTTTCTATTCTGTTCCCCCCAGATCTTCTGGAACAGGCTGAGGCTCATTGGTAGTATCAACTAGCAATATCGAATTCTGAAGGAATATACTTCGAAATTCCTTCTCTGTAGGCCATGTTACAAAGATTGATCAAATAAGTATCACACATCTTTGGTGAGATATGTATTCTGAGAATTGAGTTTTTCAATCTTCACTAGACTGAAAGCTGACCTCAGATCTCAGGGTCTGTATCAGTCAGCTTAGGCTAAGTTATGTGATAGTAACAAATATCCCCCAACTGTCAGGGGCTTATAAAGATCAAAATTAATTTTTGGGCCATGCTACACATTCACTACAGGTCAATTACATTTCTTGGATCTAGGATAAAGGAGCAATTCTTTTTGAAACTGTGAGTTTCATGGCAGAGGGAAAGGAGAATATAACAGAGCCACATGTGAGTTTTTAAAGCTTTTGCTCAGAAGTGTCAGAAGCTACTTCCTCTCACATTTCACTGACCAAAGGAAGTCATATGGCCAGGACTGGTGTCAATAGGGCAGGGAGGTATAATCCCTTTGTAAGGAAGGGCTTTCTAATTCACACGGCTAAACCTGATGTCAATGGGTTAAATCTACTTAATCTTCTCTATTCATATTTTGGAATGTTGTATAATCCACCCCAGTTACCTAAGAAGCAATTATTAACATAGCTTTTCCCAGAACGTAGCCAGTATCTTAGCCAGTAACTGGTAAGTAAGCTAAGGAGACAAAGAATTCAATTTCAGTTTCTGTACAATTAGCAAACAGCCCTTTGGGCAAGGGACACACCGTCTAATTCTGGGGAAGGTGGAAGGTCATGACTCCTTTGCTGGTGGAATGCCTCCAATGAAAAACTCTCGGGACTTCCCTGGCAGTCCAGTGCTTAAGACTTTGCTTTCCAATGCAGGGGGTGTGGGTTCGATCCCTGGTTGGTGAGCTAAGATCCCACATGCTTCGGGGCTAAAACACCAAAACATAAAACAGAAACAATGTTGTAACAAATTCAATAAAGACTTAAAAAAAGAACAAAAAGTAAAACTCCTATTTGGCAGCTGAAAGTAAAGGACTTTGCACAAGACACTAATTATTAATGGGATACCTATTAATCATTAGTGTCTATGGGATAACCTGGAAGTAACTCTTGTGGACCCACATACTATTTGGACTCAAGGTAAAGTGTACAGACCTCAGCAGAACAAATTAAGTCATGGGGCAGTGCTATAGAACCTGCTGGGATGTGTGCCAGAAGGAGCATCTCCAGGCCATCTCCATGGAGGGGACAGTGCCCTTGCTCCTGGAGACTGTAGAGGGTGTAGGCAGCTACTCACTGGGGAAGTTTGAAGGATCGATGTGCTCACTGCCTGATCTGTAGAGAGAATTGCATTGGCGTGTCTTCATGACATTTCTTTGGGTTTGATGCGGCCAGTCTATTTAAAGTGGGGATTTGATATCCAAATACAACCTAATTGGCAGATTTTTCTCTAGCTTGGTCAAGAGTCCAGACTTTAAAAATGTGATCCTCTCCCCCTCCTACAATGCTAATACAGCCCTTCGACAGTGACCGTCTCTGTCACAACACACATGATGGTGGTTGGTTCCCCATGTGTCCATCTTGTCAGTATTCTTTAAGACTCCATGGAAGCTTTCCCTCTGGGATACTTTTTTTTTCTTTTTACCATTTTACTACCTTTCCAGTGCCCCACATAGCTTAGTCATTCACGTGTGGGTCTGAGCAATTTTTACATTGGTACATGGTAACTGTCACACTGCAATGGATTGCCAGTTTACATGTGTCTTCCCTAATGAACTAAACAGATATTCTATGCCTATTTCTTCAGAATAAATTATATATCTCCAGGTCCTGAGGTAGACTCCATATCTCCTCAACCTTATACTCCCAGCATCTAGATGTGCAATAAAAGTTTGTGGAATGAATTAGCTTTCAATTTGCCTATATTGCAACTATAGTATTAAAAATATCTCCATCTACTTCCAAGCAGAGAATTGTACATGTTAGTAACTGTCATTTCTTGAGTACCCACCATAAACTGTGCTCAATCCTTCATAGATGTTATTTTCTTTCATTTAATCCTAACAGCATTTCCTGTAAGCTCAGCATTAATGTCTCTATTTTATTGATTAAAAAGTAAAAAGTTGAGCATGCGAGAGATTAGGTACTACTTAAAGAATTCACAGTTCCACAAATATTGATGTCTTTCTCAGTATCTTCAAAAATAAAAATAAACTAGATTGGAGTAACTCATGTAGGCATAAGTTAGAGCTCCTGCCTTGAACACATCCAAACATTTCTGAATGCTAGATGTATTCCAACCAATAATTTCAAGAGTTCTTTCCTGGAGTTGAGCAAAGACTCTGTCTGATATATAAGCATATAAGGTCCTTACTGGGGGAAATATGCCAAAATTTCTTTCTCAGAATTATGCAAGTGTTCTGGTACCTCATTTTCCAGAGGTCTGTCCATAAAATAAACATACTATATGTCAATTAAAGCTCAAATACAGGACTGAATATATTTATATGCATTTTCATATCTCAATATATCACAAAGGAAATCAAATGTAACTGGTTACCAAATAGATTGGAGGGAAACTACTTCACAATTTCTTACCACTATTTCAAACAAGTTCTGAAGGATATCCCTTCCCTTCCCTGACTGAAGATAACAAATCAGCCAGAGCTCAGACCTCCTCTGCTCACTTTCTCATATTATCAACCAGTCCTCAGACCTAAATCTCATCCAAATCAAAACTTGAACTTGTCATCCAGGGGAAAGCACTTCCTCTGCCTGCAACTCAAGCTTGAATCAAGCTTGAAACCTCAGTGAAGAAGGAAGGTGCCTTGTTTTGCTTTGTTTCTCCTTCTTTTTTTCGAAGTTTCTACCCTTTGCTTCTTCTAACTCTTCCAGAGTTGGCATGGAGAGGAGAGATGCAAGGTTAAGAAGCAAGTTCATACTTGGCTTGGGATGTTGCAATTGTACTGTTCTGTCATCTTAGTGGTAGATTGCAAATGCCAGTATTGCTGGTATTTTCTCTCATGGACAACATTTATGAGCTCTTTGAAGACCGAAAATAGGCAGTTCCTACAAATCTGTATTAGTGAGAGATCTCCAGAGAAACAGACCAAAGATTTATTATGAGGAATTGGCTCACACCATTTAGGAGGCTGAGAAGTCTCACAATTTGTTGTCTGCAATCTGGAGACACAGGAAAGCCAGCGGTGTCATTCCAGTCCAAATGCAAAGACCTGAGAAGCAGGGGAGCAGAGGATGTAAGTTCCAGTCTAAGGGCCAGGGAAGACCAAAGTCACAGCTCAGCAGGCAGCCAGGAAGGGAATGGATCCTTCCTTCCTCCATGTTTTGTTCTATTCAGGCCCTCAGCAGGTGGGATGGTGCCCACTCACATTGGGGAGAGCAATGTGCTCCATTCAGTCTGCTGATTCAAATGCTGATCTCTTCCAGAAACACCCTCATGACATGCCCAGAAATAATGTTTAACCTGGGCACCCTGTGATCCAGTCAAGTTGACACTGCTGTTGACCAGCTTGGCTGCTGTGTTTTCTTTCTCACCTTCCAATGACACCCCATCTTTCCTCCTGGCTTAGAGCTTCTTTCTGGTGAGGACCCTCACCTGGAAGGCCCTGGAGAACCACCAGGCCTCCATGACAGCCCAACATTAGGAGGCAAACATCTCTCATCACAACCTCTTTCCACGGCTCTGTGGCCATAGGCAGCCTCTTGCCTTCAGACGTTTGCAGGGGCATGGTCTCTGTGCCCCTTGAAGTCTAGGGACACAGGTCAGTTTTCTCCAAAGATTCTCCAGGCTACTAAGCCCATTCACTTGACCAGGAATATAAGCGTCCCTCCGGACCCTCCCTTAAGGCAGCAAAACCCTCCTCTTCCCTATAAACATACTTCAGCCTGTGTCTCTTCAAGTAAACCTCTGTCTCACTCCACATCCCACCCCCTTCTCCAATCAGATTCTAGTCCTCCCATATTTAGGCCGGTGGGTGGCAATTGGTAAAGAGGCCACAGAATTGGAGTTAGGCTATCCCTTAGCTTCTCAAGTCATACATGGTGTTATGGACTGAATGCTTGTGTTCCCCCAAGATTCATATGATGAAATCTAACCCCCATTGTGATGGCATTAGGAGGTAATTAAGTTATGAGGGTGGATTCCTCATGAATGGAGTTAGTGCTCTTATAAGAAGAGGCCAGAGAGCTAGCTAGATCTCTTGCCACCATACGAGGACACAAGGAATCAGTCATCTTCAACCTGGAAGAGGCTCTTCACCAGAGCCTGACCATGTTGACACCTGGTTTCAGCCTCCAGAATGGTGAGATACAAGTTTATCTTGTTTACAAGCCACTCAGTTTATGGTGCTTTGTATAGTAGCCCAAGCTGACTGAGACAGATGGTATGCTACTGGTAGGATGGCCCAGCAAAGACGTGCATGGTCTAATTCCGGGGATCTGTGAAAATGTTACAGCATACAGCTAGAAGGACTTTGCAGATGTAATTAAGGTTATGGACCTTAAGATAGGGACATAATCCTGGATTTTTCCAGTGTGTCCAACCTAATCACATGAGCCCTTAAAAGGAGAAAACCTCTAACTAGAGGTAGGAGAGAGGAGGTAGAGAAGATGAGGTTGACAGAGATTCAGTCTGTAAGAAGAATGCACCTCATTTCTGCTGGTCTTGAAGACAAAGGGAACCACCAGCCAGGGAATGAAGGTGGTCTTTAGAAGCTGAGAATGACCCCTAGTGGGCAGCCAGCAAGGAAATGGGGACTTCCATCCTACAAGGGCAAGGACCGAATTCTGCCAACCTGCTGAGTGACCTGGAAGGAGATCTTCCCTAGAGCATCCCAATAAGAGCCCAGCCTATTGACATCTTCATTTTAGCCTTGTGAGACCCTAAGCAGAGAACCCATCAAGTTTGCCTGGACTTACGAATGAATGACTATGAGATAATAAATTTGTGATGTTTTAAACTGCTAAATTTGTGGTGATCTATACGGCAGGAATGGAAAACTAATATAGATGTTTTGCCTGCTTTTGAGAATAAAGGAGACAATTGTCTCCATACTGTCCTCTCCTTTGGGGTCTCAACCAGGACCACAAGAAAAGTCCCATTTAATATCACATTGCATATCTCCTTTTCTCAAGTCAATGCTCAACCACCTGCTGCTTCTCCAGAGTCTGATAGGGGCCAGCAGGCTCAGCTCAAGCAACACCTGGGGAAATTCTGGGCCAGAAGCAGGAAAGGGGCAGGCAGTAGAGTAATATTTTGTATATTTCTGTTATAAGAGAGCTAAATCTTAACCCTAACACAATTTCTCTCTTTTACTGAGCTATATATAAAGACTGGAAATGAAGGCTTACACTTATGTTCAGGAATTATGTTCCTAAAACCCATAGATTTTAAATCCAAACTGCTCAACTTCACACAGAGTCTCAGCTGCCTACATTTTTCTTCTGCTTGCCTTTTCCCATTTCTCTGCAAAATATTAGAAAGGGAGAAGGTAGCATGCAAGATTAACTTCACTGTAATCATTTGGTTGCTATCTTATGTAGAAAGACATGATCACATGTGAATTGCAGCAGTGTCTTATGGGTGAGGGAATGAGGTGGCATTCAGGAGCATGTAGCTGGTGTATTAAAGCAGGGCATGGGACTTCACTGGTGGTGCAGTGGTTAAGAATCCGCCTGCCAATGCAGGGAACACGGGTTTCAATCCCTGGTCCGGGAACATCCCACATGCCGTGGAGCAACTAAGCCCGTGCGCCACAACTACTGAGCCTGCACTCTAGAGCCTGTGAGCCACAACTGCTGAGCCCACGTGCCACAACTACTGAAGCCTGCACGCCTAGAGCCCGAGCTCTGCGACAAGAGAAGCCACCCCAATGAGAAGCCCGCACACTGCAACGAAGAGTAACCCCCGCTCACCGCAGCTAGAGAAAGCCCACGTGCAGCAATGAAGACCCAAAGCAGCCAAAAATAAATAAATGAAAATAAATAAATAAATAAATAAATAAAGCAAGGCATAAGGTGAGCTTTCTGAATTAGTACTCTGAGGGCTACTTAGTCTGTGCACCAGCTGTTCATCTCCCACCCTAAACAGCCGCTACAGATGAGGAATAAGGCCACTGAAATCATCAGAAGTCAGAAGGTTCTTATGTGTTGGCTTTTAGACTTTGAGTGCATATGACACTTCTGAGCTGCATCAGTAAGGATGGGCTAGGGTGTGCTAAGGAACAAATAGCCCCCACGTTTTCATGACTTAACCCAACAGAAAACTCTACCTCACTTATGCTGCATGCCCACTATGGGCCAGAAAGGAGACTGTGGTCCTTGTGGTCTGTCAGGGACTCAGGTGCCTTTTCTACACTTACTTCCAGGACCACCACATCAGGGGGCTGGGAAGATGGTGAATTATGCACAGGTTCTTAAAGCTTCCACCTTGAAGTACCTGACTGCTTACTTTTCATTGGCCCAAGCCAGTCATATGGCCATGGCTTACTTCCAACATGGCAGTGAAGTGCAGTCCTACTGTGTTCCTGGAAGGCAGAGAGCTGGACATTATTTGGTTAATAGCACTAATTGCTACTAGGGTAGCCTAGGAAGATCCTAAAACTCCACATGGGATGAGGGGTGGGTTTGGACTAAAAGAATTGATTTATTTCCAGGCATATAAGATGTTCTTCAACTTTTTCTCTTTCTTTCTTTCTTTCTTTCTTTCTTTCTTTCTTCCTTCCTTCCTTCCTTCCTTCCTTCCTTCCTTCCTTCCTTCCTTCCTTTCTTTCTTCCCTCCTTTCATTCATCCTTCCTTCCTTTCTTTCTTTTCTTTCTTTTTCTTCCTCTTTCTTTTTCTTACTAATATCTCATGGTGAATTTTAATTTGCCACTGTGAAGAGAGTATCAAGAATATGAATTTAATGAGAATATGGTCAAGATGTGAAGTTTGCTTTTTGTCCCATTTTATGGGAAAATATTATTGTGATAAGAAATTAAATATTTTTCTATGTTGAACCTTATAAAGAAATATTAAATGTTACATATATGAGAATGCCAGCAATTCTCCATCAGTGATGCAAAATATACATGCCCTGTGCATATCCCTGAATATTTGGTCCAGTATATTCTGATGGACTCACTCTAATATAATAATTTGGCAGGAACTCTAATAAATGAATTTGGAATATAACTCCCCAGGTGAACTTGAATGGCACTCTTTTTCAGTCAACTTCATTTTGTTAAAATAAGTATCAGAGCATCAAACTGTCAACAAATTAATTTTTTTAGAAGAGTCTATTAGTAATGAAAGAGATGGGGTAAGGTAAATTGCATCTTGAATTTTATTTTTCTTTGTAAAAAAGCTTAGGTTGTGTCTGTTGTCTTAATGTGTCTCAAAGGCAAAAGTACCATGTATTTCCTTAACCAGACGCATCACCAGATGTCCTGTGTACCCGTGGGAGCAGCCTGGGAGGTGCCCAGGTCTCAGTGGTAAACTCCTGTTTGGTGCTGTCATTATAGACTCACTTTCTTCAGGAAAGTCTTGACAGTGTCCAGCAAATGCCCCATTCATAGAATCTTTAAGCTAAACTAGTCTGTACAGTCCAAAATGCATCCACGTTCTCATCTGACATGGAATCCTTAGGACTCCATGGACTTAAAGTACTTAAAAAAAGTGATTTCCAAACTTCTGAAGTAGGAGCATCGTTTTTGGCAGGGATCGTGCAAGAAGCTGTTTGCTGGAGGTGAGATCTGCCAGGCTCTGCTGGAGGCCCCCAGCGTGCCTGCCAATGTGCCTGCATGTGCCCTCCCTTTAAAAGCCATTCTCTTTAATCAGGCCTGGAGCTTCCCAGAAGGCTATGTGGAAAGGCAAATCATCTCCCGTTTTGTAATAGATTCAACTCTATTCACGTAGGAAACAAGAATTAATGCGGCAGATTTACTAGTCTTCTTCGTAGTTGGTCTTCCCCACTAGAGTGTGAGTGCCACAGATGCAGGGATTTTTGTCAGTTTCATCTACTGCCAGACCTGACGCACCTAGAAGGGTGTCTGCCAGAGAGGAGGCATTTCATACACATGTGTTCATTGCATTAAGATCCCATTCATCCACAGGAAGAGCCTCAGGAAGTGCAACGCAGTTTCATTGCCAATATTATGGGCTTTAGGGAAAACAGACCTAGGTTGGAATACCAGTCCTTTCCCTTAGTATTTATGTGCCCTTAGACATTTGTTTAACCTCTAAGCTTCAGTTTTTCCATATAAAAGGCAGATAATGCTAGTAACTCTCTTGTTTGGGGGGAATTATAGTATCTATAAAACATCCAGTACGGTACTGACACATAGCAGGTGCTTTGTAGCCTGTAGGTACTATTACTATTACTACCTGGTTGGGGGAGAAAGGGGAGGGCATCCCTCTTTAGGACTGAGAGTCGGGGATGCTGGGATAAGCTGCGATGAATGGGGAAGCTTCTGTACTAGGGCAGGAGGAAGCAAGGGAGACCCCCAAACTTTCCCAGGTGGCTCTTGAATTTGGTTTTTATAAAGGACTGAGGTATAGGACCTCCAAAGGAACATTTTAAAATATACATTTGTAGCTACATGTGAAAAATGAATATTTACAGTTACACCAACATATATGTAGATATATGTGAAAAGTGAATTTAAAGCATTTGCCTTTGAAGACATTTTAAGAAAATTTAAGAAAGCCCTCAGGTCCTAGGAGAGGGTGGGGAGTAGTGGCTTGGGGGAAGGGGGAATCCCAGAATATCACAAAACCAGAAATAGGAACCTCAGTGCTCTAAACACTTGGCATGATTTCAGAATATCTAATTATCTTCATTTGCATGCCACAAAAGGAGTTGAGGTTGATGCCTCCTGCTAATTAACTGTTTAATGGCCTCGTGACTAGCTAGGGTATCTGCAACAGAGCATTCCCTACCTAGATGCAAAGCGGAAAAATGCACGTAGTGTTGCGAGTGATGAGAGTTCTCTGAAGATGTTTGGTTATTCTAGACGTAAGCCGTGATCTGTGGGAAAGCAGTGCTGACTGTGTTTGGAGACTTCAAAGACGTGAGCCATTGGACCATTCTTGTTTTCTAAATGTTAAGACAAACTGCCGTAAGGAAGCAGCCTGAGTTAGGTGACGTTATCTTAATATCCTCTACTGTTCCAGTTTAATACCATTGGTACTTAGACCACTGGATTTTTGTGACGATTAAGTAAGATGGTAGATACAGATACACATGGACCAAAAAATGTTGACTATACTATAGAATTGTTTGCTTTCTTCCTCTTACTTCTTCTTCTTCTGGACCTTCTTGTTCTTTCTGGTCCCTTTTCTCCCCTCTCCCTCTTCCTCTTCTTCTCTGTTGGGACCCTCATCCCTCTGGAAGGAGAAGTCGGGGAGGCTTGTAGTCAGGAGTCAGTGCCTTCTCACTGGATTGACTTTGTTCTTTCTATTCTCAAGAAGGACAGGAGGGAAGGTAGCTTAGAGATCATCTGGTCAAGTGTTACTTAGCTGGAGGAACTGTTTTAACCCTAAACAAATCTTAAGTAGAAGCTTGTATATACAATAGATTTTAAGAAAGAGGTGCTCAATAAACATGTTAAAAAAAAAAAAGGTGCTATGTTTTGCGTAGGAATATAAGGATGGAAGTGGGTTTAGATCCCCCTGCACTGCACTTCCCCCAAACAACCATGTTCCCCAGTATACAGTGTGAAAACAAAGCCTTCTCCAATCTCCTCATTTTATATAAGAGGACACAGAAGACCTGAGAGGTAAAATGACTTAGGCCAGAGAAAGAATGCCTGTGGGCAAGCCTGCTTTGATGACTGAATGACCATGAAAATTCACTGCCCGGTGCTTTGGTTGAAGGGAAAACATCCAGACATGGTATAAAGGAACACACCATCCCACATGAAACTCCATGAGGTTGTAAAATCTTCATTCTTTAGCCTGCTTTGCCTTGACATGTCAACCTCTCTCTAGGCCTCGGTTGGTTCCTCATTTGCAAAATGAAAGGGTTGATGAAATGAGCTCTAAGATGTTGTAATTCAATAATTCCAGTGTTTTTTTTAAATGAAGAAAGCCTTATAGAGAAGCAATATGCAGCATAGCGAGAGACACCTCATATTGGGACAGCAGGCTTAGTCACCCACACATTTTTTGAGGGACTAGTATGTGCTTGCCAGTGTTTCAGCGTTTTGGGATAAATCAGTCAACAACGTAGAAAAATTGCACTGGTCTCATGGAGTTGACAGTTTATCAGAGGGCAGCTTTGTGTGTGCGTGTGTGTGTGTGTGTGTGTGTGTGTGTGTGTACCATTTATGCCAATGAGGGCCATTGTGCAGACTGGCCACACCTGTGCTGCTGACGGTGGTCATCTCCAGTAAAACTCACGTTGTCTATCGGATGAAGTGTCTACTTGTGTTGGGGGCTTTCCAAGTTTTACTTTAATCCTTACCATAACCCTGTAAGGTAGGTGTTATTATTCCATTTTATACGTAAGAACACTGAAGCTCAGGGCTTTTGCACAAGCTGCCAAAGGCTACTTTAAAAAAGTGTAGAGAAGTTGGGATTTGCCCCAAATCCCCTGACTCTTCCTCTGTGTCCTCATTCTTTGTCCTCAATAACAGATGCCCTCTTATGAGGGCGAGGCCAGAGAAACGCTTCCACAGAACAATGGGCCATTATGAAGAGTTGTATTTAAGGAAAACACGCTTAGTCTTTCATTTAAGCTAATCCAACAGATACTCTTTTAGGAAGTCTAGGAAACACGCTGTGGCACATATACGCCTTTGCTTTTGGAGCTGGGCTGAATAAATAACATTCCTGGGGATAAAGGAGCGTGAAGACTTGGCATTACTTGGTCTCCCCAGTGTGACAACCTCCAGCGGAATCTAGCGCCGAGTTGATTCACAGCGACTGTCATGCCAGCGTAATAGCTGGTGTCCCAAGCCAGGGCTTCATTCCGATGGCCAGGCTCTGCTGCTTCAATCCCTCGGATTGGAGCAGGTCGGTGTGCTTTTGTAGTCTCTCCATTTATTGATCAGCCCCTGTCACGTCTGAGGTGGTCCTCACATGCAATTGAGCCCTCCACCTCCCAGACCTGCCTCCCTGCCTCTCCATAACCTCTGGACACCCTTTCACCTGGGCTGTCAGAATAATGAAGGCTTGACTTCAGTACTTTCCCTCATTTCTCTGTTCACTGCTCTGCGGGTTAATGCAGATTCCAGACTTCAACAAGCAGCTGTTAAACATGTCATTAACACGGCTTGGGCTGCAAATGAGACTCTGCTACTGGGATTACTCCGTGAGCTATAGTTTTGTGATGAGCTTTGTCAATCACAGCTGACCCGCTGTGTACCGAATGGAACTCAGATTATCTTCTTTCTTCCTCTGACTCTTGTCATTTTTTTCACAAAGAATTACTATTCTACTCCCCGAAAGATTGATTACTTGCACAAATAAGAGAGTCTGAGACATTAATACAAAATTCACAGGCTTTTCTTTATCTCAAACCTGCAACTCCCTCTACATTTCCTCCTGGTAATTATATTAGAATTGTGTACACTAGGAATTGCCATCTGATTATTATGAAACTAGTTTTGTCATGACAAAAATGAGCTTAAGTCTTGTTTTTTTGGAAAATGATCAGTACAGTGCACTGGATGAGAGAGAAGGAGATTAAATCCAACTTGCTTTCATCCATGAATGCTTTCATCTCTTTTTCAAACACAGGAAATGATTACCACTGCTATAAGCTGCAGTTCATATGAGTGAAAAAGGATAAGGAAATATTGAAAATTCTGTAACCAACAGTAGGACATAATATAGGTCCCTGGCCCCCACTGAGCGACATGTACTTTATTTTTCCATGCTGCCAATGTCAAGAGTTTCATATTTTAAAGGGAGTCTTACCTTGAGGTGTGACATTACAAACTGAGGAATAAACAAATTGACTTTTCTTTCATTTGGACTATTTTGTTTTTCATAGAAAATTAGAAGATAGTATTTATAAAAGCGAATAACTATGAGCTAAAAGTGCAACATTCGCTCATGTTTATAATTTACAAAAAAGAGAAGGCAAAGCACTCATTTCATTATATTATATTTTCCAATATGTCATCAGGTAGACAGAAAGCTCTTCAGGAGCAGTGACCACAGCCTATTGCCTTTACATCCCTGATGTCTTGTATGCGGTAGCTATTTGATAGATAATTATTAAGTTAGTGAATGAATGAATGAATGAATAAGTGTTCTGTGGGCACATTACTGTGTGTTATCTTGAGATTAAAGAACTAAACACAGCTTATAGTTATTCATGTAGAGAAACATCAACTGTGTCCTTTCTCTCCGTTTCATACACACACACACACCCTAGCAAGGCTTACATGCCAGTTTACTTTCCAAATCAGTCTCTACAGTGGACCTTCTAGTGAGAGTAGGTACTGAGACTCTCCTGTATCAGTCATCTATTTTCATTATAATGCTGTGTAACAAAACCACAAAACCTTCAGTGCACACAGCAAAGAGCATTTATTGCTTATATGTGTGGGCTCAGCTGGGGGCTCTGCTGATTTGGGCTGGGCCTGATCACGTGTCTGGGAACTGGCTACTGTGTGAGCTGAGATGGCCTCCACATGGACAGATGGGACAATTTGGCTCTGCTCCAAGTACCCCTCATCCCCCAGCTGGCCAGCCTGGGTGTGTCTCCTGTTGATGGCAGCATTGTCAGAGTAAGAAAGTGCAAGCCGGAAGGTTCCAGAGGCCGTGACTAGGAACTGACACGCCCACTCTCTTTTATTGGCTCAACTCAAACAGGAGGGTTGGAGGAATACACTCTGCCTTCGTGAGAACTGCAAGCCACGTGACAACGGGCATTTTTAGTGGGAGGGCTGAGGAGTTTGGCCATTTTTGCAAACTGCACATTTGCTATTAAATGAATCCCTTAAAAACAAAGGATATCAGTTACAGTGAATCGAGTGCATTGTTGTTCAGCTGACCTCTTTGTAACTGCCAATCACAGGTGCAGAAAATGGAACTCTTGTGCCCAAATGAGGTAAAAGGAAGAAATGTGCATCTTCCTCTTATTTGGAATCAGTGTTTACTTCTGGGCCACTCGAAAACACAAGCTTTCTCTGCAGCCTGCTGGCATTCTCTCTGCTCTGTAGGTGTCAATAAAAGAGCAACAGAGACAGTGACAAGACTGCTCACAGGGAAACAGAACAAAAGGTGAAAGGAAGGTGGGACAATGTAGGCAAAAGGAAGCAGTGCAGAGACTTCTGCTCCAAAACCAGAGGCTCTAGCTGCTCCCCATCAGCCATGGCAGAGGTAGGAAAAGAAGAGACGTGGCTCTCAGGGGTCAGCAAGGTGCTCGCTCAACAAAGCCCAGGACCCAAGGTTATTTGGATATTTCATATTTTGACCCATTTACATTTCATGAGCCCCAAATAGTGCTCCTCAGTATTCAATTTTTTTCTCCATTGATTTTAATTAAGCTCACCATCGGCTCTCAACCCTGATGAACAGGGAGAGTGTTTTCTATCAACAAGCAATCTGGCTTCTGAAGCGGGATGTCTGGGGCTTGTCCACATCTCATTCAAATATTTTCTCTTCCATCCTGTGGCGTGATTCTTGGAACATGACATGAAGACACATTCAGCTGCTACAACATAAATATGTTCCGCTCTGTAGCTGTGAAAGTTACCAAATTATTCCTGATTCAGACATGTCATCTAGAACCTGGGGTCAGTAGCTTCTGTGCGGGAAGTGGTGCTAGGTGCTGTTCATGATGGGACGTGCTTGCATACCTCCATTTAGATGTCAAATCACATGGGTCCCCTCTTGCTTTCCATCATCTCCTCTTCATTTTAAGACTCCAATTTTTGTGTCTCTGACTAGAGCAGGGAACAGATGTATTTATTTGGTGTTTAGTCCATTAACTGTGTTGCTTGTTGAGAAATGGCTGCTTTATCTTTATGATGAGGAATCCCAAGGCAAAAAGCACAGAGCCAGATTCTTCTACTTATTCGTCCAAAGATGGCTTCAAGAGGTGGATTAGGCTTATTGTTAGAGCAATGCCAGTCCAAGAACAGGGTTTCCAGGAGGTAGGTTAGGGTCACTTCATTACATAGTCTGTCTAGTTAAAAAGTGTACTTTGTGCAGTTTTAATAAGTGTACATTGGGAAATGAAAAACGTGGGTGCGATCAAAATCAGAACAAGAGGACAGGGAGTTTGAGTATAGTGTTAGCAAAGGCCACTGAGATTAGGTTTCCAGTGTTTTGAGTAATTCTACTTAGGTATAGAATTCTGGGAAAGAGAAAGGGAGAAGAAAAGGAAAAACACGAGGGAGAAAATCAATTGACCAAAATTCTCTTTCTGATTATAAAGTAAACATGTTTATTTTTTTAATGGGAAAAAAACCCTACATTTCATTGGTTATCTATTGGCTGCATAATAAATTACCCCAACATTTAGTGGCTTAAACAATAACACTTATTATCTGACTGTTTCTGTGGGTCAGGAATTGGTGGCTGAGCGGAGAGTGTCTGCCTCAAGGTCTCCTGTGAGGTTGCAGTCAAGCCGGGGCTGTGGTCTTATCTGAAGGCTCCACTAGGAGTGGGAAGGGTGCAGGTGTGGATTTGTCTCTAAGCTCACCCAAGGGCACTTAGTGACCTCTGACACGGCTGCCTCACAATATGGCGCCAGCTTCCCCAGGACCAGCAGCCAGAGAAAGAGCAAGAGAGAGCTCAGGATGGAAGCAACAGTCTTTCTAAACCTAGTCTTGGAAGTGACATCTGCTCAATTCTCTTTGTTAGGAGCAAGTCAGTCAGTCTCGCTCACCCTAAAGGAAGCAGGTGGCACAAAGGCCTCGCTGGTGGGTGCTGGGAATTATTGGCAGCTGGGTTGGGAGGTGCCTGACACATACACAAAAGCACAGAGGAGACAAATCCTTAAAAATCATCTGTAATCTCATCACCCAGAGATAGTTATCTTTCAGTTTTAGGTACATAGACATACAGACATTTTTCAATACTTTGGGATATATTTATATCATTTTCCTTATAAAGTCAGCTCATACTACATGTAACTTTTTGAAACCCTTCACTTAGTGAGTATTTAGTAAAAGGCAGAGCTTCTCATTATTCAACAAATGCATATATATTTGAAAACAAAAACTAACACAAAAAATTAAAAAATGATCTGTAATCTCACTACTCTGATGTAACTGCTACTGGCCTTTTACAATACTTCAGTCTTTTTTTTTCATATTTATTTATCTGAAAGTACACACATATAAACACGTTACCTATTATCATCTGGTAACCCAAATCCTGTTATTGCACTCAAACCTGCTCTTAGCACCGTATTTACAGTGTGTGTGTGCCTGGGGGGGAGCCAATCCCTTTAGATAACTTATATTTATTGTCAGTATCATGGTTGTCACACATTGATGAACTTGATTAAACTGGCATTTTATATTTTGCCAGTATTGTATTTTGAAGTGCACTGTCAAATATACATGCTCATTAAAGTTAAGGATTACCTTTAAAATACAAATTTATTGTTCAAAAAGAAAATAACAACATTTCAACAGATGATGTTTCATTATGCTCAAAATAAAAAGAGACAACTGGACAAGTTAAAGGTAAAAAAAAAAAAATTCTTTCCTATTAAATGTAGAATTAGCGTTTTTGTTTTTGCAAGATAGCATCATGTATGACATTAAATTAATTTTGTTAAATGAACTTTTATTGGTTTGTGGTCTTGTTTGTGTTTGATTTGAGCTTTACAGAGGTATAAGAGGTTATGAACATAAAGAGTTTAGAGCCACTTAAATATTATTATTTAAATGACTTTGTGAGGCAAACATTTAATGATGGTTGGCTATTTACGAGAATTTTTCCCTTTAAGGCATGGTGGCGGATTCATTACTAATCTGCCCATGTTATTAGGAGTGCACTGACGTTTTGGACCACTTCTCTTGCTACATCTAAGATCTCTCTTCATTATCATTGCCAGTAACATCTTAATTCACAGTTATTTTTTCTTTCTTTTCATCCAGAATATCTATCTACTTAGTTAAGGTTGCATCGGCTAATAATAATATTTATCCCCCCCCATCCTCTGCCAACTGATAGTATATATGTAGTATCAATTCAATAACAGCACAAAAATGTTTTCAACCATATACTAGGTACACTATTCCAGAAAAATTCTTCAATCTAATGAAACATATACTTTAAAAAAGGGAGATAGACTCTGTGTGTGTGTGTGTGTGTATGTGTGTGTGTTTTAAATACTACTAAAGTATATTAAAATGTTAGATAATGATAAGTTCTACAAAGAAAAATAAAGCAAGTGACACTGAAAGCTAATCTAATGAGCCTTGACTTTTCATTACTAGATCCCAAAGCCTGTCAGAGAGAGAGGTGGTCATCTTGTTTGTGTAAGGAGCCAGGGGAGTATTGCTCAGAATTCTGTCCACTCAACACTGCACACTGGAATCACCTGGAGAGCTTTAAAGATGCCGTGTCTGGATCCTGCCCCCAAGAGCTTCTGTTGTAATTAGCCTGAGGAGCTCTGGCCTGAGTATTGGGATTTTTAACAGTGCCCTAGCCGATTTCCAGAAGCCAGTCTCTGACTCAAAGAAGAAAGCTCCCAGGTGAGGCATTTGTAAATTGGTTTTAGCACAGATTGGAGGGTGCCGGGCTCCTGCTTAAGGCTCCTCAGTTGCTCACTCAGGCCACGGTGGCGTTGCTCAAAACTTCCTGATAGCAAGAATCACTCGCGGTGTGTGTTACGTATCCAGATCCTTGGTATCCACTCCTGATGTAGTGAATCAGAATCTCCAGGAACAGGACTAGTGAAGCATCCTGGCTCTTTCTAATGAGCAAAGTGCTCTTATAATTTCCTGGGAAGAAACATTATGATAGTCCAGTGTTAACATTTTACAACAAGCGACAAAGGGATTTTTTGGTAAAGGGTCAGGGGTGGTTTTGGAATACATGGTGGGTTGTTTAGAGGTAATTCATGAGGGGAAGGGTTTTTAAGTTGATGGTGGGATTGTTCCTGGTACTGTGCATTTTCTGTGTTCTCTCTTGTTTTATGAAGGTTTCCTTTATCTTTGTTCTCTCACAGAGTGATGGAAAATTTGTTACCATCTTTAATGACCTAGGAGGCACATTTGTAATGAAAGTATAATAAGCTTACATGTATTTAGTTAGGTGATATTTATTTATTTATTTATTTATTTAAAGAAGATCTCAATTTTTGTTTTTTATTTTTTAAAAATATTTATTTAAAGATCTCAATTTTTATTTAAAATATTTATTTATTTATTTATTTATTGAAAGAAGATCTCAATTTTTTTAATTTTTAAAAATGTTTATTTATTTATTTATTTAGCTGCGCTGGGTCTTAGTTGCAGCATGAGGGATCTAGTTCCCTGACCATGGGTCGAACCTGGGCCCCCTGCATTGGGAGTGCAGCGTCTTAACCGCTGGACCACCAAGGAGGGTGGGAGGGAGATGCAAGAGGGAGGAGATATGGGGATATATGTATATGTACAGCTGATTCACTTTGTTATAAAGCAGAAACTAACACACCATTGTGAAGCAATTATACTCCAATAGAAATGTTGAAAAAGAAAAAGCATATTTTTTTAAGCCATGGTGGTTCATTTGATTTTCTCATTGCCTAAGTAGTTTGGAAGAGTAGGGGTCATTACAGCTGATGGAGAATCTGAGTCCAAAAAAATAGGGAATTTAGGAGGACTTTACCTGATAGTACTGTTGGTCAGCAGCTGAGCAGTGTGCAGTTCTCTATGTTGCTATGTATTCTTACTCTTGAGTTTTTCCACCTTGGCAAACATGGGCTGTTCCCCTTGTTTTCATTTCTAAATTATCCTGACCATTTACCTGACTGTCCTTAGCCTGTAGCTTGAGTGCTAGTTTCCTTTTGCAACTTAAAATATGCTTCTAAGGTTAGAGAACAATAGAGTTCTTTTTAGTAATGAATTAGTCTGGGTATTTTTACTTCATCCCCCCTTAATTAAAAATTGTGAGATAATTTTGGAAACAAGTGGATTATGGAACAACGAAAACTTTTTTTTTAGACAAGTACTTCATGTAGCTTTGAATGGTCAGATAGGACTTATAATCCAACTTGCTGAGGGAGATGGTGAAAGCGTTTCACTTTGAGACAGTAGGAAGATCGTTTCTGTCCCAGGACTACAGGGGAGGGAACGGAATAGTTTGGTCACGTCAAGAGAAAACCACTGCTTTCAGGAGATAAACTTTTTTCATCACTGGTTTTCTGTTATTAACTTATTGTCAGGTTTGAGCTTTTTCTTGTTTTGCTTATCTGTCTAGAAGTGGATGTGTGGAAGAGAAGTGATTTACACAGAGTCACAGGCAGCACGTGGTGATGAGAGAAAAGTAAAACCAGAATTCCACCAAGCGGGTTATTTACACGGTTCGTCCATTTGGGGTAGGAGGTCTAGACCCTTTGCCAATAGTCAGGATTTAACTGGTCTAGACAAAAATGTGACAGCTCTTAGCAGGGGTCTTCCTTCCTCAGCAGGGCTTTCCCCCCTGCCTTGTGCACATGACTGTCTCTCAGTTTCATTCCTGAAGTCTAGGCTTACACATCACCTCCTCAGAGAGGCCTGGCACTGCTCTGAACTCCTGTCCCTATTTTTCTTCATGCTACTTGGCACTGTTTGTGGCTATGTGATCATTTGGTGATTTTATGTCTCCCCCCGGTAGCCTCCAGTTCACAAGAGCAGAGATGGTATCATCTCCCCAGTCCTCTGTTTTCGGTGCCTAGAGCAATACTAATTATTATCGAGGCAATAGAAGAGTGGACAAGGGCACGATGCTGTCTCCTCCACCTGGAAGGCCACGTCCCCAACCTTCGTCTCTGAGATACTAAAACAGAACTCAGTGCTGTTGTGTAAATATCATTTTTCGTTGTGAAAAGTTGCTGTACTTTCTTCTGCTAATAGAATGGTCATTTCCACTTATGTTCCTTAAGCTCTTGCATATGTTTCTATAATTATAGTGGATGCTGAAAACTTGTTAGTTTTTTTTTTTTCTCTAGCCCTATAACACCCACACTGTAGTCCTCTTCGTGGCAGAATTGTGTCTTGTTCAGCTTCAGGTCCCTTTCACATAGTGGATGGTGGACGCATCAGCATTGTGGATGGTAGGTAGAAGGATGAGGGAGGGAGAGGTTCTGGGGGAGACTGAAGCTGCAGTAGATGCAAAAGCAGCAAAACATTGAGCCCTTTACCAAGGCGAGGGACTTCCGGGTATGTACTGTTTTGTAAGAAGGTGGTTTTAGATTTTTCTAAGTCATTTCCATTTCCGAGGCTTCATAGAAGCAATCGATGCAGGTTGTAGCCATACTTCTCAGAGCTAGTTGATTTTGAACTAGTGCTATTTCCTGTCTGAGCCCCGATTCCTCATATGGAAACTGCCTCATATGTATCGATAAGTGCCTCCTTTTTATGAGAAATATCCCATAGCTCATGTCATCTTGGGCTGTATTGTGTCTCTTTCTGATGAAGTCAGGAACTGCTGCTTCTGGCCAATGATCGGCAGCCACGTACTGTTGGTGATGAGTATGTAGGAACTTTATTTGAACTGTACAATGAAGGTTGATTACACTTTGTCTCACAGCGATCAAAGCAGTCACATTGGCAGGCGTGTCCACCGAGAAACCACACGTACTGAACTTGGCTGGTGAAAAAGAGTGTGATGAATTCACCCACTTAGGAGCCTGGGGGAGCTGGTGTTTGTGCCATTAGCCGTTTTATTATGAGGCAGGTTACTTTTGGAGCGCAATCAAAAAGACCTTTAGTTTGTCAAGTATCAAAAGGCTTTCCTATAAAATGCCACCTGTTTTTTAAAAAATGTAGTATTGAAAGTCAGTATGACAACGAATCTTCAGACTTGTGCGAATTTTTAGCCTTTACTGCTTTCTCTCTCTCTCTCTCTTTTTTTTATCCTTTACTGCTTTGGGTTTATCATTATTATTTTTGCTTCTGCTCTGAGTACTGTTTTTCCCAGTTTATGCATTCCTGCATATTCGATGGGTAGGGACAGTTGTGGTGTCAGTGGTAGTTAGAAGTCGTGAGACAGATGCAGACAGGGTGAGGACACGGAATCAGAGGGAGAGCATGTGAAGCTACGCTTACAGCTGGCAAACCTAAGGACTTCCGGAATTTCTCTAAACAGTGGGCTTTTGGGCTCAGCTGCAGGCAGCCCAGCACCAGAGCTAGCAGTAACACCAAAAACTCTAGCTGAAGTTAAAGCGTTCTGCTTATCACTGATAGCCCTGCAGCCCATGCTAATGAGAGGGATAAAACAAAAATAGAAATAAAAGGACATTTGGTGTGGAACACACACCAAGAGGGAAAACAGGAATTCGGTAGGCTATCCTGGTCTGCCTTTGCCTGCTAAGGCAAATCAACCATCTCTCTGTTGCGTGAAGGCCGTTCCTCCTGCAGCCCTCCAGAAGAAATGCTGAGCCTGCCCCCTGTTTTCTGAAGCATTTGGAAGTCTGAACACTCCATTTCTCGCCCCTGCCAGCTTTTGAAAATTGGCCTCTCCCTTCCTTGGGATTTAGCAGCAGAGTCAGCAGTGACTCTACAAAGCCCCTTGCACACTGGGGGTTAAGGCCGAGGGTAGGGGCTGGATTTTTCAGGAGTAAGCAGAATCTTAATGCCCTCGCCCCAGATGGCAAGAGGAAATGAAAACATACACCTGAGTGTATTCGCGTGACTTTGGGGCTGCAGGGCTGGCGGTGCTTCCAGCCACACAAGGGTTGCCCACGCTAATAACCGTAATCAGACCCAAATTATGCACTGCCGATTGATTTACTTCTTTTCCCCGTCAGAAAGACAATGCATCACCAACAAGTCGCAGACAGTCCTTTCCCTGTAAAGGCTGGGGTGCTCGATGTACATTCCGAGCCACACGCGGGAGTGCGGAGAAGCCAGCTACCACGGCTATTTAATCAGGAGTGTTTGTTGATTTGAGCAGAGGCCCTATGCTGTGAAATGAAAACAGAAAACCAAATTTTCTTGAGCAATCTTGCTGTTCCTGCTTCAGGTGCTAGGCCATTTCACTAAAGCAGCTCAGACGAGAATGTCATTAGTTCTTAAGCCCCAGGTGAATTTGCCACTGTTCCACATGATTAAGCCAGATAATTGTGTGTTGATAGCGAATGTGGTTGGTGAAATACAATTTCTAGGACCTTCCTAAACAAACACAATGTAAGAGTGAGTCAGAGTGCTGTCATTTCAGTCCTTTGTCACAGGTTTTGCACGGCAGACATCTCTGGTGAGGGCTGGCGGGTAATTCAGTGGCGATGGCCATCCCTGGGTTCTTAAAGGTGACCTGGCTTGGAAAGTGCATCACACATCATTCTGCATTTGTTTAGGGAAGGAAAAAAAAAAAAAAATCTCATTAGAGGGCCGGCTCCTACCGGTACCTTGTTTTGGACCCTGAATGTAAATGCTTACTTTAAGTTTGTTTTAGAAAGCATTCGTGATTTCAGAGATCCTTTCTGAAGTGTGTAAAAATACCGACGTATCCAATGATAAAAACAACAACAACATCTGCCAATGGCAAAATATAGTCGACTTTCGGGGCCAAGTTTTCGGAAGCAGCCAATGTGTTTGCACGTGTGATTTTCTTTCTCACATATAAGTTTCTGTGGATACGAAAATGTGTATTTGTATTTACAAATCAGGTGTCTGTGTCTTCAATGGCTTTTCCCGCACCTAGATATCAAGGCTTTTACCACTTTTGGTGTGAAGGTGGAAGGTTTTTAATTTGTTGATGGTGGTGTTTGGCATGGGAACTTGGTGGTTTTATTATCTGTATTTTAAAAGCAAACTTACTTTTCAGAGGGATCATTTTTCCTGGCAATGTGTGCATTGTTTTATGCCCCCCTTCCCCTCAAAATTAAAAAAAAAAATTATCATATCGTCTATTCTGGTAGGTTTTTGCCTACAAAGTGCTCATTTGATCATTACAAAAGAGGACAGCCATTGACGTCCGAAGCAAAAAGAATAAAAGCTAAAAATGGAAGCCAAACTAGAAGGGCAGGAAAACAACAGCCCTTTGGCTGGTGTGAGAAAATACACACATCTGAAGTGGGCACAGTTGTGTGGTCGAGGGCTGGCTGCTAATGTGGGCGCTTCACGGTCAACAGCAACAGTCAAAATCACGACTGTGAAAAATGCACAATGAAGCCCCAGAGCCCTAGCAGGTATGGAGACAGGGTTTCCTCTCTCATATCCCCGCTTGAACACTCGCAGTGATGGAGAGGTCCTTGCCTTTGGCATGTAGGGTAGTCCTGTGTGCGTCAGGGCTGCAGCAGGGTAACCACCTGGGGATGATCGGCAATGCTTTGCCTGGCCCCTTGGGCCATCACTCAGATGCCTTCCAGGGCTGCAGCCTCCACCTCCACAGTCTCTGCTCCAGCGGCTGTGGCCGCATCGGGATCAAGCATGTCCCCCTGGTGAGTCCTTTCTTCCAGGCATCCTTGGATGGCTTGGTCTTCCAGCTCTTCCAAACTCCTCATAAGATACTTGTTGCAATTGTTGTCCCCTTTGTCAAGGGAGGGGAAGAAAAATTTTGGAGGGTGGAAGACAGATAATCCAGGACAGCATTGTTTCGAAAGGAGGTGGCCCTGTGACAGCAGAGTTGGTGGTGGGTTTCTTCTTTTCTGTGCAGTCGGCAAAAGTCCCAGTGGAAGTGGCTGGTAGCCAGAAGGGGGAGCAGGTGAGAGACCCTGCCTGACATGGTGCCTGTAACCCCTCCACTCATCCCTCCTTCAGTTAGAGCACATGGAAAGCTGACACTCTTTGTCTTAAACACTTGGGTTATCATACAGGCATGAAGAACCAACCACTGGGCAAGACCCAGCCTTGATACTGGGAAAGCACCACCCTAGGTGAGAATTCCCGGGATCAGCTGTGACTTTGGACAACTCACTTCGTCAACATGCTCTTCAGTTTTCTCATTTGTAAAATGGGAAACAAGGTGAGATTACATCTCATTTATTTACCTGCGCTGGAAGTCCAGGATTCTTTCTAAGTAATAGTGGACCATTAAGCTTTGGTGGAGGAAGAATAGGGTTGGGAAGGCAGTGGGAACCCGGGCACAAGAAACTTGGAAGTAGAATAAAAGTATAAGATCCTAAAGTAGGATTGAGAGAAAATGCTTCATGGGGCATGATGTGGGCTGTTCATGGCTGAGAAGGTGCTGGAAACAAGGGCAGCTTGCTAACCCTTGGCTGACTCTGCCAGCAAGATGATGTTGACCCTATCCAGACTGGGAAAGCATCCCCTGCTTTCGAAGATCAACAAATTCAAGGAGATAAGGCACCTTGGGTACAAGGAAACCTTAGTAACAGCCTGAAGCCCTGCAGAGGTGTTGGAGTTATTACTAGAAGACGGCTTGGTTGCCAGAACAACAAGCACAGAGGAAGCTGGGTCAGAATGCAGTCTAGGGCATCAGCGGGGGCCTTTTAACACTTTAAAAATTAGGATGATGGAGAGAGAAAAGGATCTGTCAGGCTTGAGAACTCTGCCTAACATTCCAGCAGCCTGAAAAATTCCCCAGTCTACATGGGGCCATGTCGTGCTAAGCATAAAGGCGTTTTAAAAAGTAAATTTAAAATATTCTTGAAAATGGGACAATAGGTTTAAAAAAGTAGAAAGCAGTAAACGGTCAGCTCTGTAACTGGCGTTAGGCACGTTTGTACGGTTTGTTCAGATTTATGTCCATTTCAAAACACATCTAAAAAAAGTTGCTGGGCGCCTTGATTTTCACTTCACAGGAAATCTTTCTGTTAAAGACTGTAGCGTGTGGGTCTGTGGGAGGAGAGGGAATAAGGCAGTTGGCAAAGCTAATTCCACCCGGAATCTTGAGGCTGCCCTTCTGAAAGAGTGGTGACCAGCATGTCCAGACTCGCTGCCCACTGCTTGCACACGTCCCCTCACCACGGAGCAGGGGCTGCTCTACCAAGCGGTAAACAGAGTTGAAGCTGGAGCCAAATCACTGGTCCAAGACCTTGGGTGTTTCCTTCACAAAGTGTAGCCCATGTTTAATGTGGAAAAGGGAGGGATGCAGTCGTTCTGTAATGAGAAGCTGGGGTACTGTACTTGTCCACTGGGAGACTGGGGCTATAACCGCGTGATTTCTATTACCAGGAATGGCAGAGATGCTGCTGAACTCCCCCGCTGTGTACACAAGGCATCTCTGGCCTCTCTCCCCAGCCTCTTTGCCCCCTCCTAGTCTTACCCATTTATGTCTATTAATGCCACTAAAATGGGGGGGGGGAAATGGCTGCATTTTCCCCCAAAAGAGTATAGGGAGGGCTATAAAACAGAGTCTAGGTAAGCGAGACTAAAACCCAATCCCATCAGAATGATTAGATGCTGTCCTACAAAGTACTTCATTTGAACATCACTCCTGTGAGTTCTTAGATGTAATATTTGTGGCTCAGAAATGCTTTTTCTTTGTTAAGTGATTGCAGCCAAAGGAAAGGAAATGTGTGGCAGCCGGCGTTTTAAAATGAACCATTGTGGCCCTTAGCATTTTATAAGGAATCATAAATTTCAGCTGACAGCTTATTTCTTGATTCCTTTCTAATTAGAGACTTAATAATATATATTTCTTGAAGGAGAAAGTGGCCTGGGCTCTTATGATGCCAGAATCTTTGCTAAAAGAAAACAACCGAGGCCAATGTCAAACCTACGATGGATTCAGTGCATCAGAGAGGTCCTGGACATCGTGCTACTAAATTAAGGGGAAACCAGAAGCATGTTTTAATACTTTTAAATAATTGTGTCTAAATAGCCTTGCTCACTCCTTAAACAGCTAAATCTTTTTAATGCCTCTCAAAAAGGGTTCCAAATGGATTTAAATGGGTTTGATGAATGCGAAATTTCCCTCTCTACTTGTAACATTTCCAGAAATAGTGCAATTAATTTGATTTGCCTATAGGTACAAATCATTAGTAAATTGGGTGCTTCTGTTTGAAAAGGTTTCAGTCTTATTTAATCCTTTCAAATCAATGGTTTTTGGTCAAAAATAATCATTCTGTGAATTTTGAGACATCAGTCCTCAGTACTGGGTTTTTCTATTGTTTTAATACTGTACATCAGAAATTTCGTTAAGCTGTCTAATAACTAGGCATCTCCTTTGTGATAAAGACTTTTCATGTGCACTCATCATAAGAGCTTCTCATGCTATTAACAGTTCTTTAGGTCAAAATGTTTTAGGTTCTCTCTTGAATTTTTTTTCTTTTATTTACTAGAGTCAGCTCGGCATGAGCCTGCTTGACTGGTTTACTCATCTTTCAGCAGGACTCAAATGTCGAGATTCAGACATTTCTCAAATAATCTCCTTATGATTTTATTCAAATGAACCCTCACAAACTATTCTCTAGGTGTTTAGACAGGAATTGAGCCTTGCTAAGGATGAGAATGTGCTCCCCTGGAAGCTTTGGAATGTTTTTGGGAGAAGCCTTTCCATTAGGAAATGCAATCATTTCATGCTCAACGTCAGGGATCCTATGCAGAAAAACAGATATCTGCCTGAAAACACTCAGTGGATGGTCATTTTCCGTTACCATAAATGGGAAAAATTATGGCCTTCCATGTGAACACAAAATCCCTAGCTAATGTCCTGAATACAATGCAAGTACTCTAAGTGTCCCACATAGCTGTAACAAGCCACTGTGTTAAGATGCACAATGTAAACTCTACTTCCAGATCACTAATATACTACCTAGGCTGTTAGCCAACAGTTGTTTTTACTGCTGTTCCATGGCCACTCTTAGCTCCAACATTTGAAGCACATATTCTTTCTGATGACACTTGGTGTGAATTTTAGCATAACCACCCATGATTCTGTGAGTTGCATATGGACTGTAATTCAAGGCTTTTCTGCTCATTGCTTGGTTAGGCAATTGCTTGGTATGTTGTATTGAGTTTGGGGGATATAAAAATAATACTTCTATATGAACATTTGTCAAAAAACATTATATTGGAAGACGAAGATAAGTTATGTAGTTTTAAAATTAAAAAGCAAAAGGAGGATTGCTTCTGGCCATGCTGAAGTAACCAACCTGCACTCATGCCATAGATACCTAGAAAACTAGACAAAATCTATGAAATGAGTTTTTTAAAGACATTGAACACCAGGCACTGCAGGACTAGGATACTGAAGAAGAGGGAAACAAACAAAGTGAGTGCTGTGGTCGCCCCAGTTTGCTGCTTGGGGTTCTTTAAAACTGGAGTGTAAGGAGGAAGAACTTAGGCAGAGAAGAGTGGCCTTACTGAGCTGACAAGACAGAGATTGTAGTACAGGAAGTTTCACGTGGCTGGAATTTTCAAAGCAGAGTACCACTGAGGAGAGAGAGAGGGAAGAGGGAGAGAGAGGGAGAGGGAAGGAGAGAGAGAGGAAAGAAGGGAGAAGAGAGAACTCTTACAGGAGTTTCCTCAAGACTTTCTATGTACTAAACTATACATGCATAGAGTAAAACTCCATGATCAGGGCAAAAAAATAATGACCAGTGAGTTGTAAGCTGAACACTTCCAGAGCTCACACAGAGCTGGGAGGCAATAACATTCTAGCTGGTCTGAGTGAAGAAATTCTGTTGCCTTTGCAGGGCCTTCAGTAGAGACCTCAGCAGAGTGAGGCCTTGTTAGTATGGCTAAACTGCCCTCAATAAAAACTACTCTAGGCCCACCCTGATATAGCTTAAAAACAAGCTTCCAAAGGATAAAAATAACCTGCTAATAACTGTCTGCCAGAACAAAGCTCAACACTCTACATAAAGGCCACAAAATCAAGCACTCGACAATGTAACAACCACAATGGGTAGCATCTAATAAAAATTACTAGACATTTGAAGGAGGAAAATGTGGCCCATACCTGGAGAAAAATCAGTCAGTAGAAACAGACACAGAAATGACAGAGATGATATAATTAGCAGATAAAGAAATTTAAAATGTTATTATAAATATATCCAAGAATTTAAAGGAAAATCATGAGCATAATGGAGATAGAAATGGAAACAATAAAAAGGAAGAAATTGAAACCATAGAACTGAAAAACACAGTATCTGAAATGAGAAATTCACTGTATAGGATTAACAGCAGATTAGACATTGCAGAAGAAAAGATCAGTAAATTTGAAGGCAAGACAATAGGAAACTTTGAAACAAAGTACAGGCTTAAAAAGTCTAAAAAATGGACAGACCCGAAGGACAATACTAACTGGCCTATCATATGTGTATTTTGAGTCCTAGCAGGAAAAAGAGAGAAGGGTGCTACAAAATAATTCAAGAATAATGGCCTAAAATTTTCAAGTATAATAAAACTTATAAACCCATTGATCCAAGAAACTCAAAAATCTCAAGTAGGATAAACAGTAAGGTACATGGTAATGAAATTCCTGAAAACCAGTGACAAAGTCAAAAGTTTTGAAATCTGATAGAAAAAAAATGCATATTATATTAAGGGGAATGAAGAAAAGAGTTAGCGCCAATTCTGTTAAGAAACTATGCAAGCCCAAAGTCAATGAAACATTTTTTAAATGCTGAAAGAACAAAAAATGTCAATGTAGAATTCTACATCCTGTGGGGAAAAAAAAAAAACCCTTGAAAATAAAGGTAAAATAAAGACACTTTAAGAAAAACAAATGTTGAGAGAATTTGTCATCAGCAGACCTGCCCTCCAAGAAACATTAAGGGAAGTTCTCTGGGCTAAATATAAGTAATACCAGATGGAAACTTGGATCTACACAAAAGAGTGAAGAACGTCAAAGATGTTAAATATATGGGTAAATGTTAAATAGTATTTTTTCATTTTTACAGTTATTTTAAAGATAATTGACTGTCTAAAGCTAGTAAACTAATAACATATTGTGGGGTTTCTAACATATGCAAAAATATGTGACAACAATAGCACAGAAGTTGGGAAGTGGGAAAGAGGAAGTGTACCCTTGTAAGGTTCTTGTGCTATATGTCATGATATAGTATTATTTTAAGGTAAATAAACTCTAAGTTAAAGATGCATATTTTAGATGCTAGAGCAATCACTAAGGGGCAAAACAAAGAGAGATAGCTAAAAACAAAACAAACAGACGAGCAAAAAACAAAACAAAACACTACCAGGAGTTATCCTACCAGGAAAATATTCAGCAGAGAGACGTTTTGCTGGGTGTATCTGTACATGGATTTATTTGAAGTGTTTGTTCACAGAGTAAAGTTCTCTCTTTATTTTTAAACTCATTCCACAAAAATGTACGAGTGCTACTACATGTCTGCTCATGGCTGTAGCAGGCAAAGGACTAGAAAGGGCAGAATACCCCACGGAGCTTGGGCAGCTCACAAGGGCTTTCCCAAAAAAGAGTCAAAACTTCATGTGGTTTTGCTTAAATGAAGCCTGTGGAAAGAGGGAGTCTTCTGAAAAAACAAAGCAAAGCGAACAAATAGCACCATTGTATTTGCTTCTGGTTGCAGGAGGGACAGAAGCGGTCTCCTCTGAGCATTCACTCACGCAGGGGATGGAGCAGGGTGGGAACTCTGGGAGCCTGTGGACCCTGCGTGCTCCTCCTTGTCTGACGTTTGGCACAAATGTCCAAGGAAGCAGCTACGACCCTTCAATCACGTGATGCAGTTAAGCTTCTTCACCAAGGCCCTTTTCCACCCCTCCATCTCTATTGTGTGATGACGTCTAAGGTAATTAGGACAGTTGTTGTGTGGTGATCTTTCTTGAGCCATTTATTTTAGTAAAATTCCCTTATTGTGGACTGAATGTCTGTGTCCCCAGAAAATTCATATGTTGCAGCGCTAACCCCCAGTGGGACTGTTTTTGGAAACGAGACCTCTAAGGAAGTAATTTGGGTTAAATGAGAGGGCAAGGGTGGCCCCTGGTCCAGTGCGATGAGTGTCGCTATGAGAGACACATGAGATGTGTGTGTGTGTGTGTGTGTGTGTGTGTGTGTGTGTGTGTATACACTGAGGAAAGGCCATGTGAAGGCACAACAAAAAGGTAGCTGCCTGCCACCCAAGGCGAGAGCTCTCACCAGACGTCAGCCCCGCGGGCAACTTGATCATGAACTTCTAGCCTCCAGAACTGTGAGGAAATCCATTTCTGTCCTTTAAGCTCCCCAGTCAGTGATAGTAGTTACAGCCGCCTGAGGATACTAATATATCCCTGAACAATCTAAGCAGGGCATTTTAAAACCATGAGCCTCATGCCGTTTGTGACCTCGCCAACTGAAGTTCGGGGAAGGATTGGTGCTTTTCCCGTTGCTCCTGGGGTCAGAATCGTGTTCCCCTCCATCCGGGCTGGGCCTTCAGTCCCCTTCTCTCTGCAGGCAGGCTGGGCCACGGGAAGACTGGGCACCAGCCCACTGAACCTGGAGAAAATGCGGTCCCAGGGGCCTCCTTGCCTTCTCTTCCTTTTAATTACTTTCTGCCTTTTCATCGTAAGCGCGTATTGTTTCCGTACTATCGTTCTGCTTTCCCTGCCTGTCAACGTGCTCCAAGCAGAAGCGAGTTGTGTTGGTGTTTCTTGCCTGTAAACTGAATGGGCTGTCACTGCCATTCTGGCCACCTCTCCTTTTGCTTAGTCCCCACAGGTGCCACCAGCTGGGGACAAGGTGTTCGGTTCCCAGCCAGCAGGCTGGGTAGTGAGTCAGGTGTCAAGTCAGACAATAGGAAATGTACCTCTGCTAATGAAGCTGGGTCTTTGTCATTGAATACTATCACTCAAAAACAAAATTACACATTTCTGACTTTTCTTACTTAAATCAATAACTTGAATCAGCATAGATCTTTTTATTTCCCATTACTTTTATTATTAAAAAGTGCAAATTTTACATGTGCTAGGTTATTTGAGTTTCCGCACCCTTATCTCTAGGGAGTATTTCCTGGTAATATGAAGAGAAACTTATAAAAGGATTTCATAGTTTTCAGTCTTGGCATCTTTTCCTCAAGCTAGGTACTTTTGCAAACAGTGACCAAGTAAAAAACAAACAAACAAACAAACAAAAAACCCAAAGAAAAGGTTTTTGAATATTCTTTCCATTGACTGTGTTAAAAAAAGACCCTCCCTCTGACAGCCAGTTCCTAGCATAACATTCAATATATAGTAAGTGTTCATATAGTAAATGTTCAATAAAAATCAGTATGTAGGGAATGAATACATTCTGAAATGAACTGTCATAACTCTCTGAAGCTCAATTTGAAAGCGATGATTCTAGGGACTTCCCTGGCAGTCCAGTGGTTAAGGCTCCACGCTTCCACAGCCGGGGGCTCGGGTTTGATCTCTGGTCGGGGAGCTAAGTTCCCGCAAGCTGCGTGGCACGAGCCCCCACCCCCCCCCAAAAAAGGGATGATTCCAAATCAAACTGGCCTTTATAAGCTTTTGAAATTCACAGGTTAAGAAATATTTCGATATTTAAATTAAAGCTTTTTCCCAAGGTAATTTTCCTACATGGTGAAAGAAAAATCTTTAATTAATTGAGTAATTTGACCTCCATACAAACAAAAAGCAGTTGAGCTTTTCCTAAGCGAGTCCACCTAACAGGACAGTGTGGCTGGATGCCCGGGACCCAGCGCACGTTTCCTTGGTTCATCGCTGACCCTCGCTCGTCAGGCTCACTCGTGTGAACCTGGGTCCCGGTCACCACTGTTTGTATGCCTGCTGGCTTTTCCTTATACCATAGAACTTTAGGGAAAATAGCAAGAGATCCAATGTCCTCCAGGAGACGACTTTCGTTACTAATGCCTGACGAGAGGTATTCAAAACAGACATTTTCTTTTGAACCATCCACTTGTACAATGTGTAGTATTCCCCCACGTACACGCACACTTTCTTTGTCCCTAACTTGTCGGCCCTTACTCCACCTGCAATAATCCATTAATTTTTCAATGTTGGGAGGTATAGGTAATAAGTTAGAATAGAAGCTACATCTTTGGATACCATAAAACAAAGCTTCCCGGGTCAGGGTTAAGTGTTTATTCTATACCCTAACGTGATGTAACCCATTGATGTTTTCAAATGAATGCTGCACAAGGGCAGCCCTACAGCAGCGTCTGGGAGGGCGCTGGTTGGATTTTATGTGAAATGCACAAGCCTGAGTCTTCTTCGTAATAGTAGATGACATCTTCATGTTTTAAAAGGTCTTCTGTCTTGATGGAAGGATTAGAATATACAAGGCAAGAACATGTGTTAAACCCTTTCTTTTGACAGTGAGGGGAATAAAACGAGGGAGGCTAATTAGTTTATAGGGTCTCAGTTTTGTTTCACTGCTCACATCCTGGAAAGCCTGTCCTCAGAGGTATGGAGATGTCACAGGTTGCCCCAGGTCACAGTATTGCCTACATCAGCAGTCAGGGTCAAAGCATTGCCTACGTCAGCAGTTGGGGTCAGAACAGTGTTTACAGAAAAATCTCAATATGGGAAATGGGTGCTGTGGACCTTTCTCATTGGACATGCTTCCACACCCAAGTGCGTGTCTCTGCCATGCCCTGTCTTGCATCAGAAAACCAAGAAAACAACAAATGGTTTCACTTTCTTTTCTTCCCCTTCCCATTTCGAATCCCAAAGTTTTGGTCCACATTACATTATTTTGCAGGAAAACAAAACAACAACAACAAAAAAAAAACCTTTGCAAACCTGCCAGGAGACAGAGAGGCAGGAAGAACATTAAACAAGGGAGAACACTTTTGAGTTGAGCTGGCAAAAGCCACTGTGTTTGCTGGAGGGGAGCAGATTAAAGCGATCTGAACACTTCATTTCCCTATGGGGCCTGCCTATATGAGAGCAATTCAAGGTCCACTGCACAGAGCGACAGAACGTCCCTTCCACACCAGCCTGCCCCCCGTGGTCTTTATCAAATTTAAATGACCTGTGCCCACCAGGACAGATGTATACAGTTGTGCCTGTTGGCTAGGTATGCCGCATCTTAGATGCTGGTAGACTTCTTATGCATGAAACTATGGATTGGTGGCTCAGGATACAAATTATATTTTAATATGATCAGCAAGGTTTCAAGCAGACCCCCCAGGGTTCCCAGCTTTGGGGCTTTGACTTGTTTTTGAGCTCAGAATCCTGAATACTTCTAAAATCCACCTTCCAGGTACAACTCTGATGGAATGAGCCACTTAATAAATCGTCTTGTCAGGGAGTCAGAGAGCTGCAGTGTAGTGTTCAGCGCAGCTTAGACAGCCACCCGCCGCCTAATCAGAACAACAGTCCTGCCCTGCACCTGATGAAGGCAAGCGCCGTAATGCACTCGGTCCAGTGGGAAAGTTCCCGCTCTCCACACATCCGGGATTGAAACCTTCCCTGTGATCACTCACTCTCAGTGGAAGGTCTCAACCCTTTGCATTGCCGCGTGTGGGATCTCTGGATACCCCAAGAATCCGCCACAAGCTAGTACAGTCTTTTTTTTTTTCCTTCCTTTTCTTTTCTCATCCTTTTTGTGTTACTTTCCAAAGGGGTCTACAAGGAAGGGCACCAGTAGCAAGAGGCCTGTGTCCTGGCTGGAAAGGGTGTTGCAAACGCATTAGGAGTTTGGGTGAAGGTGAAAGTTGTCAGGCTGTGAAAAATGACGTCGATGTTGGCTGACCTGAAATAGGGCTGTAAAGTTCTGTTCCTCACAAAGGCAAGATATATTATTGCTGTAACGCCATTATTCCGCTCCATCACTTCTAAACCTTGTTCCCATTATCTGCAAGTTAAATATAACCCTATGTAAAAACAGGAAGGACAGCACCGAGTTGTCCGGCTTAACAGCACACACTTAAAACATAATAGAGCACTTGTTACTGTATTTTATGGAACGGAAACTCCAAATGTAAAGATGTATTAAGGAAATATCTCAAAGTTATTAGGGAAGGATATTTACAATTACAGATTGCTTTATATTATGCTTTTATGAACATCTCAGGAAATGAAATAGCCCTCAGCTGTAGAGAGTGAAGAGCGAGGTAATTTTCCTTAATACGGGTGATAAAATTAATCTGATTGAAATCGCGGGTGATTATTTCTCAGAATACTGAGTGGCAGTACAATCACTTACACTCTTTTATATTTTTTTAGTCAAAGCTCGGGTAGATGAAAGCTAATTACAAAGTAGTGATGTGAAGCGCTAAGGAAATAGTTTGTATAGCATAGAACAGGCACGGCTAATTGGGGTTTGTGATTACACAGATTGTTGTTAAGGAGAATTAACTACCAGCAGTCTCTCCTGCAAAGCTTCTCATCAAGGCAAAGTAAAAATAGACACTGGATCTGTTATTTATCTAATTATGCCTTGAATATTTTCACAAGCATGTTACACACTCTCAAATGGTTGGTTGTTCAAAAACTTTCGGTCCCACGCTGCTTGTGATCAAAGTGTCGATATGAATTTATTGACACCGGGCTCTCCCCAGATCACTTTCCCCAAATCCCTGCTCACAGGGGACGTCCGTTGAAGCCTTCGGCGCGGGGAGGCTGGGTGGGGACTACTGCGCCTGCTGGTATGGCGGATGTGATGAGAGGGAGCGGTCCTGTGTGATAGAGCTTTATGGATACCTAGACGCCACCGGTTCAACGTGTTTATATCAGAGGTCACCTTATCGCAGGCAACGTAGTAACTTCAGGAGAGCTTTGAGGCCTTCAGTGGGTAAAAATGAATTCATTAGAAAGGCACCGGATCCCCTTGACCTATAGCAATAATGTATTGCCTCCTTCTCATGGTCATGCGCCTAATCCTTATATGTTCCTGAAAACCCTCATTTATAGAATTTGTTGAAGCTTGTATCAGAGTCCGTTGAAGAAATAATTAGTTCTAATGACCGCCTATTTAATCAGTCTTCCTCCCTCCCTTCCTTCCTTCCTTCCTTCCTTCCTTTCTTTCTTCCTTCCTTCCTTCCTTCCTTTCCTTACTTATTTATTTTTAAAATTTTTTGGCCACACGACATGTGGGATCTTAGTTCCCCGACCAGGAATCGAACCCATGCCCCCTGCAGTGGAAGCTGGGAGTCTTACCCACTGGACTGCCAGGGAAGCCTCTAATCGGTATTTCTTGAATTGAGGTCTAGGACAGTAAAAACTGCCGGCAGGAGCTCAGGCAGAAGCCCCATCACATGCTCGCTATCCTGTCTTTACCTGTCTCCCTCCTACTCTGTGAAGCCCGGAGCCCTCTCATCACCAGCCCGGTGTTTCACTGTCCTGCCATCCTCCCTCCCGTTCAGTCCTGCGCTCCTTCATTTAACGATTATCGAGGGCCTCCTCCAGGGGCAGGACCCTGGGTCCTCTCCAGGAGGGAAAAATCACCTCATCACTTGCTTTTGTAAGATCATGGGGATCTCACCTGTCTTCTCCTGGCCCTGCTGGCGGTGGCATTGGGAGGCTACTGAGAGCCCATGGGATGTGTGGAGGGATGGAGAAGACGCCTTGAAGGCAAAGCTCTGTGAATCAAATAGTTGGAAAGGCAGTGCCGTAAGTACGCCATTCTGAAAGGCACTTCCTAGAATAATTCTGCCTCAGATGAAATGCAGATTTATTGACAAGGTGATATTTTCTGCAGACAAGGTGTCTTCTGGAAGCCTCATTTGAATGGTGACAAACAGCATCTCTCAGGATGTGAGCGGGCGCGAGAGTAAGTGCTTAGCGTGGCAGCATCGCTGTTTGGCTTGGTGATACCCCTCCGCTGCACAGACCACACGTAATAGCTTCACAAATTGCTTTAATAGACCGAAGATCAACCAGCAGCATGCATTAGCAACACAACTTAGAGATCTCAACTCCTGCTTATTTGCTTATGGGTTCTTTTCTTCTTTCTCATTGGTCTGCTTTTTGTTTAATCTTCAAAATGAAAATGACCAAGTTGCTTCGGGAAATTATGCACTCGGTTTAATTTTGAACGTGGGGAACAGTAAAACAGCAGAAGAGCAGGAGGGAAATACAGTCTCTCCTTCCTTTGCTCTACTTAGCATCTGAGAAAGTTCTCCTTGTTAGCATCTGAGAAAGTTCTCCTTGTGTGGATAAATATAGCTAGTTCCTAAAATTGAATTTCCCGCATTCTTCTTCTTATTAACAGTTTTGCTACGACGAATATGCTAGGCAGCGGTCTGTGGGTGATATCTGCAATTTCACCGCCTTCCTATGTGAAAAGAAGATAAAAATTATATTATATGGATGTATGCAAATGACAGAGGCCCTGGCTTTGTGCTTCAGTAATTCTTATATGTGCCTCTTCCTTGTCCACTTCAAATGACGGGTACTGAAAATTAAATGGTTTCCTATAAAAATCCTGTAACCCAAAATGAATCCCCACTGTATAATTAGGATATCTCGACCATAAAAGCTGATCATGTGTCTTCCATTTTTGAAGAAGCCCCTCCCCCTGATCAGCATTGATGGAGCCCTGGTCAGATTAGATCTTTAATTCTTATGAAAGAGACGTAATACTCATCCTTTACGATGAGCCTTCTGTTGGGGCGACAGCCTTAAGCTGACACTGTTCCCAAGGGCCAGAACTGTGCTCCATGATTCATACGAGACAGGAAATAAAACACAAAAGGGGGGGGACGGTCTCTGCATTACTTTAGACACACATGGAAGAAGTATCGTCTTCCCCAGATGCCAAGAGGTACCTCCAACATCTAACCCACGAACATGGCCCACTTTGGTGTGTAACGTCTTGGGGCCACTGTGGGGTGTCATGGATTCTGAACTTCCCATTCTTCCCATCTGATCAAACCAAAATGGTAACTTCAGGCTAACATCTTTCTACTCACTACTAATGCAGCATCTCTTCCAACATGGTAGAGGCAAGGTGCAAGGATGTGGGGATGAGAAGCCAGGATTCAGATCCTGGCTGGCCCCCTGGCAGGTCCCGAGCTGGGACTCCTTGGGCAGGTTATTATTGGTTCCAGTCTGCATTTCCCCACCTGAAAAATGCTGATGGCAAGAGATCTTTATATGGATCAAATAAGTTAGCCTGCCCAACAGCTGTAGAACCTCTTTGTTCTGGTTTGCTCAGACCTTGGAGGATGGTTTTAGGGCAGAAGATGGAGCCCCTCATAGTTTTACTATTCTTTAGATGCAGGCAGGGCTGGTCAGTGGTAATGGATACACAGGGCAAGCCATTTAGAAGAGAAAATGCCGTCAACAATGATGAAGAAACAGAAAATTTTAAAAGAGAGAGAAGGTACTGAAAATTTGTTAGCAAAGCTCATGAGCTGTGAATCCTCTAAACTGTCAGCATAACAATGAGTAACAGTAGTTTGGTTCCAATTTTCTGTAATTTATTTATAATATGACGAGCCCCCTGTCCCTTGTCAAAAAAATCTACAAATCACTCCTAAAACACAAATAATCGTCACATTAAGAGGAACAAATTATAACACTGAAATATGTCCTTGGGCTGGAAACAAGGAAACAATGTAAAAGAGGAACTGCACACTACAAAAATATGGCCTAATGATACGTATTAAAATAATTACACATAGTTAGCAATTCTCCTCAGATAATTGATTGAACTTGGTCCCATGACTGTCGAGTTTGCCAGCTCTCTGGATATTTCTGTTTCAGAGGATTTTGACATTGATGTCATTTTTTTCTCCTCACAAAGTGAGGAGAAAAAAAAAGGAAAAGTCAGAATTTGCTCATAGACTTAGATAAAACAGAAATTCAGCACATATATGCAAACACAAATTTTTGTAAATGTAAAATAAAGACAGATATTTAATATCTGGATTAAAGGTTATTTACTGAATCTCTGGACAAATATTATACAATATATTGTAATCTAGAAATATTTTAAATTCAATGATGCCAGATTCACTGTGATTATTGTTTTAAGAGATGTCTAAATATATTACAAATATTCATATAATGCCTCAAGGTTAAGAATTTTATATTACAATATTTTGCAGTTTTAAATACATTCCAACTTAATATTCCCTGCCTGACTACTTGTAAAATTGTAAAATTTGGAATTTAAGAATAACAGTGAATAAGTTACAAATAGATGTAAGCATTGCCCTTTATGTAAACATAAAATATTATTCAAACCCAGAGAATAGAAGTAACTACAGAACTGTTCTTTTTTTGACTATGTATTTCCTTTCCGTATGCATGTGTAAGAATCTACTACCATGACTGGATGAAATTATAAAATAAATATTTAATTGACAGATTAATTGATAGATTAATTGATAATTAATTGCTAGATTATTTAAGTGATAGATTTCTTCTTGATTATATCCAAAGATGAGTAAATGTGCTGAATATAAAGTTCTCTATCATATCTTAGATTTTTAAAAAGTGGGTTAGAAAGGCTATATCTAGTCAATGTATTTCTTTTTACCAATTGGTTTAGAAATGAATATTTTAAAATATTCATTTAATTTAAAAGTTTAATTTTAAAATTTTAATTATTTTAATAGAAAATAAAATTTTAATATAACAAAATAATAAATATTTAATATTTAATAAAACAATTTAATTTTAATACAAATTAAATTATTTTAATATAAATTAAAAATTAATTTTAAAATTTAACTTTAAAATTTTAATTTAAGAGTCTAATTTAAGATTCTTAATTAGAAGTTACTTTAAATTTTCTGGCATTAAAATTTTTGCTTATTCTTAATATTTGAAAAATATATTCTCCATAATTACCATTATATGGCAATATTCTCATGGAAAGACATTTCACACTGAGATAAATGTGATGGGTTAGAATTGCTTTTACTGAGCCCATTAAATTCCTTCCTATTTTAAAAAACAAATTGCACGAAGAAATTTAAACTTTCAATTTACCATGGCTTGTAAAGTATCTTTAAAAGTACACCGATGACTGGGTTGTAATGACAGGACCTTGAACATAGCAACAAAATTTTGTCATGGTTTCTGTTTAACTTTTTTTTTTAATGGCATGATGGTGGCAAGACAAAGGATTCAAATTACATTTTCAGATAACGTTAAGACATTTAAATGGACAGCAATCTAAATGTTATATTGTGCGCATCTTTCCCCCCAGATCATAAGCAAAAAGCAAGAACACTTATTTATCCTGCAGGTACCAAGTGAGCAAGACTTCCCAGATTCAGCACAAGGATCCAAACCTTAGCTTGAGGTAAAGCCCTTGGTAGACTCTAATTCACTGTGTCCTCCAGAGGGGTCGAGTATTACGTGTCCTAATCCCAGGTAAGCAGATGCACAAGGACCTCAAAAGTTAAAACCTGAGAAGGTAAAGAATAAAGTCTCTCCCCTTGAGCCTAGGTAATTATTTAATAAACATGGAATGAAATGTCTGTTCAGTGTTAGGCAGTGGGGTAGGTGATGGGAAAGACTCCTGATTATGAGACAAAGAAATGTGGTCCCAGAGGAAAGAGGGAGCTGCTCTCTGTGGATTCTAGTCTGGCGGGGAAGACAGGTGTGCACACAAGAACCACACCCAGAGATTCAGTCAACACTGTAATGTGACACCATAACAGAGGCATGGATATGCACAGTGAGGTTATTTGCTGGAAATCCTCCTAGGGGAGAAGACATTTATTCTACATCTTGAAAAATGAGCTGCTAGGGTGGTGCTCTGAATTCACCTTGGTGATTTGACAGAGGAATGCACAGCCCCAGCTCTGCCCCTTCCTCCCGCCATTTTCTTCTGAGCAAGCTGTGTGGCTGACAGGGTCTTGGTGCTCTGGCCAGGTGTCAGGCCTGAGTCTCTGAGGTGGGAGAGCCAAGTTCAGGACATTGGACCACCAGAGACCTCCTGGCTCCACGTAATATCAATTGGCAAGAGCTCTCCCAGAGATCTCCATCCTAACGCTAAGACCCAGCTCCACACAACGACCAGCAAGCTCCAGTGCTGGACACCCTATGCTAAACAACTAGCAGGACAGGAACACAACCCCATCCATTAGCAGAGAGGCTGCCTAAAATCATAATAAGTTCACAGACACCCCAAAACACACCACCGCATGTGGTCCTGCCCACCAGAAAGACAAGATCCAGCCTCATCCACCAGAACACAGGCACGAGTCCCTCCACCAGGAAACCTACACAACCCACTGAACCAACCTTACCCACTGGGGGCAGACACCAAAAACAATGGGAACTACGAACCTGCAGCCTGCGAAAGGGAGACCCCAAACACAGTAAGTTAAGCAAAATGAGAAAACAGAGAAATACTCAGCAGATGAAGGAGCAAAGTAAAAACCCACTGGACCAAACAAATGAAGAGGAAATAGGCAGTCTACCTAAAAAAGAATTCAGAGTAATGATAGTAAAGATGATCCAAAATCTTGGAAATAAAGTGGAGAAAATACAAGAAACATTTAACAAGGCCCTAGAAGAACTAAAGAGCAAACAATGATGAACAACAGAATAAATGAAATGAAAAATTCTCTAGAAGGAATCAATAGCAGAATAACTGAGGCAGAAGAACAGATAAGAGACCTGGAAGATAAAGTAGTGGAAATAATTACTGCAGAGCAGAATAAAGAAAAAAGAATGAAAAGAATTGAGGACAGTCTCAGAGACCTCTGGGACAACATTAAACGCACCACCATTTGAATTATAGGGCTCCCAGAAGAGGAAGAGAAAAAGAAAAGGACTGAGAAAATATTTGCAGAGTTTATAGTTGAAAACTTCCCTAATATGGGAAAGGAAATAGTTAATCAAGTCCAGGAAGCGCAGAGAGTCCCATACAGGATAAATCCAAGGAGAAATGCTCCAAGACACATATTAATCAAACTATCAAAAATTAAATACAAAGAAAAAGTATTAAAAGCAGCAAGGGAAAAACAACAGATAACATACAAGGGAATCCCCATAAGGTTAACAGCTGATCTTTCAGCAGAAACTCTGCAAGCCAGAAGGGTGTGGCAGGACATATATAAAGTGATGAAAGGGAAAATCTTAAAACCAAGATTACTCTAATCAGCAAGGATCTCATTCAGATTCGATGGAGAAATTAAAACCTTTACAGACAAGCAGAAGCTAACAGAATTCAGCACCACCAAACCAGCTTTATAACAAATGCTAAAGGAACTTCTCTAGGGGGGAAACACAAGAAAAGGAAAAGACCTACAAAAACAAACCCATAACAATTAAGAAAATGGTAATAAGAACATACATATCAATAATTACCTTAAAGGTAAATGGATTAAATGCTCCCACCAAAAGACATAGACTGGCTGAATGGATACAAAAACAAGATCCATATATATGCTGTCTACAAGAAACCTACTTCAGACCTAGCGACACATACAGACTGAAAGTGAGGGGATGGAAAAAGATATTCCATGCAAATGGAAATCAAAAGAAAGCTGGAGTAGCAATTCTCATATCAGACAAAATAGACTTTAAAATAAAGACTATTATAAGAGACAAAGAAGGACACTACACAATGATCAAGGGCTCAATCCAAGAAGATATAACAATGTAAATATTTATGCACCCATCATAGGAGCACCTCAATACATAAGGCAAATGCTAACAGCCATAAAAGGGGAAATCGACAGTAATATGATCATAGTAGGGGATTTCGCACCCTACTTGCACCAATGGACAGATCATCCAAATGAAAATAAATAAGGAAACACAAGCTTTAAATGACACATTAAACAAGATGGACTTAATTGATATTTATAGGACATTCCATCCAAAAACAACAGAAAACACTTTCTTCTCAAGTGCTCATTGAACATTCTTCAGGATAGATCATATCTTGGGTCAGGAATCAAGCCTTGGTAAATTTAAGAAAATTGAAATCATATCAAGTATCTTTTCTGATCACAGTGCTATGAGACTAGATGTCAATTACAGGAAAAAAAACTGTAAAAAATACAAACACATGGAGGCTAAACAATACACTACTAAATATCCAAGAGATCACCGAAGAAATCAAAGAGGAAATCAAAAAATACCTAGAGACAAATGACAATGAAAACATGACGACCCAAAACCTATGGGATGCAGGAAGAACAGTTCTAAGAGGGAAGTTTATAGCAATACAATCCTACTTGAAGAAACAAGAAACATCTCAAATAAAAAACCTAACCTTACAACTAAAGCAATTAGAGAAAGAAGAAAAAAAAAAACCCCCAAAGTTAGCAAAAAGAAACAAATCATAAAAATCAAATCAGAAATAAATGAAAAAGAAATGAAGGACACAATAGCAATGATCAATAAAACTAAAAGCTGGTTCTTTGAGAAGATAAACAAAATTGATAAACCATTACCCTAACTCATCAAGAAAAAAAGGGAAAAGACTCAAATCAGCAGAATTAGAAATGAAAAAGGACAAGAAACAACAGACACTGCAGAAATACGAAGGATCATGAGAGATTACTACAAACAACTATATGCCGATAAAATGGACAACCTGCAAGAAATGGACAAATTCTTAGAAAAGCACAACCTTCCAAGACTGAACCAGGAAGAAATAGAGAATATAAAGAGACCAATCACAAGCACTGAAATTGAAACTGTGATTAAAAATCTTCCAACAAACAAAAGCTCAGGACCAGATGGCTTCACAGGCAAATTCTACCAAACATTTAGAGAAGAACTAACACATATCCTTCTCAAACTCTTCCAAAATATTGCAGAGGGAGGAACACTCCCAAACTCATTCTACGAGGCCACCATCACCCTGATACGAAAACGAGACAAAGATGTCGTAGAGAAAACTACAGGGCAATATCACTGATGAACATAGATGCAAAAATCCTCAACAAAATACTAGCAAACAGAATCCAACAGCACATTAAGAGGATCATACATCATGATCAAGTGGGGTTTATCCTAGCAATGCAAAGATTCTTCAATATATGCACATCAATCATGATATACCATATTAACAAATTGAAGGATAAAAACCATATGATCATCTCAACAGATGCAGAAAAAGCTTTCAACAAAATTCAACACCCATTTATGATAAAAGCCCTGCAGAAAGTAGGCATAGAGGGAAATTTCCTCAACATAATAAAGGCCATACATGACAAACCCACAGGCAACATCATTCTCAATGGTGAAAAAATAAACCCATTTCCTCTAAGATCAGGAACAAGACAAAGTTGCCCACTCTCACCACCATTATTCAACATAGTTTTGGAAGTTTTAGCCACAGCAATCAGAGAAGAAAAATAATAGGAATCCAAATCGGAAAAGAAGTAAAACTGTCACTGTTTGCAGATGACATGCTACTATACATAGAAACTCCTAAAGATGCTACCAGAAAACTACTAGAGCTAATCAATGAATTTGGTAACGTAGCAGGATACAAAATTAATGCACAGAAATCTCTTGCATTCCTATACACTAATGATGAAAAATCTGAAAGAGAAACTAGGGAAACACTCCCATTTACCATTGCAACAAAAAGAATAAAATATCTAGGAATAAACCTACCTAAGGAGACAAAAGACCTGTATGCAGAAAACTATAAGACACTGATGAAAAAAATTAAAGATGATACTAAGAGATGGAGAGATATACCATGTTCTTGAATTGGAAGAATCAACATTGTGAAAGTGACTCTACTACCCAAAGCAATCTACAGATTCAATGCAATCCATATAAAACTACCAATGGCATTTTTTACAGAACTAGAACAAAAAATTTCACAATTTATATGGAAACACAAAAGACCCCGAATACCAAAGCAATCTTGAGAAAGAAAAACGGAGCTGGAGGAATCAGGCTCCCAGACTTCAGACTCTACTACAAAACTACAGTAATCAAGACAGTATGGTGCTGGCACAAAAAGAGAAATATAGATCAATGGAACAGGATAGAAAGCCCTAAGATAAACGTACGCACATATGGTCACCTTATTTTTGATAAAGAAGGCAAGAATATGCAGTGGAGAAAAGACAGCCTCTTCAATAAGTGGTGTTGGGAAAACTGGACAGCTACATTAAAAGAATGAAATTAGAACACTTTCTAACACCATACACAAAAATAAACTCAAAATGGATTAAAGACGTAAATGTAAGGCAAGACACTATAAAACTCTTAGAAGAAAACATAGGCAGAACACTCTATGACATAAATCACAGCAAGGTCCTTTTTGACCCACCTCCTAGAGAAATGGAAATAAAAACAAAAGTAAACAAATGCGACCTAATGAAACTTAAAAGCTTTTTGCCCAGCAAAGGAAACCATAAGCAAGACGAAAAGACAACCCTCAGAATGGGAGAAAATATTTGCAAATGAAGCAACTGACAAAGGATTAATCTCCAAAATATACAAGCAGCTCATGCAGCTCAATATCAAAAACAAACAACCCAATCCAAAAATGGGCAGAAGACCTAAATAGACGTTTCTCCAAAGAAGACATACAGATGGCCAAGGAGCACATGAAAAGCTGCTCAACATCACTAATTATTAGAGAAATGCAAATCAAAACTACAATGAAGTATCACCTCACACCAGTCAGAATGGCCATCATCAAAAAATCTACAAACGATCAATGCTGGAGAGGGTGTGGAGAAAAGGCAACCCTCTTGCACTGTTGGTGGGAATGTAAATTGATACAGCCACTATGGAGAATAGTATGGAGGTTCCTTAAAAACCTAAAAATAGAACTCCCATACGACCCAGCAATCCCACTACTGGGCATATACCCTGAGAAAACCTTAATTCAAAAAGAGTCATGTACCACAATGTTCATTGTAGAACTATTTACAATAACCAGGACATGGAAGCAACCTAAGTGTCCTTTGACAGATGAATGGATAAAGAAGATGTGGCACATATGTACAATGGAATATTACTCAGCCATAAAAGGAAACGAAATTGAGTTATTTGTAGTGAGGTGGATGGACCTAGAGTCTGTCATACAGAGTGAAGTAAGTCAGGAAGAGAAAAGCAAATACCGTATGACAACGCATATGTATGGAATCTAAAAAAAAAATAGTTCTGAAGAACCTAGGGGCAGGACAGGAATAAAGATGCAGATGTAGACAATGGACTTGAGGACACGGGGAAGGGGAAGGGTAAGCTGGGATGAAGTGAGAGAGTGGCATGGACATATATACACTACCAAATGTAAAATAGATAGCTAGCGGGAAGCAGCCGCATAGCACAGGGAGATCAGCTCTGTGCTTTGTGACCCCCTAGAGGGGTGGGATAGGGAGGGTGGGAGGGAGACGCAAGAGGGAGGGGATATGGAGATGTATGTATACGTATAGCTGATTCACTTTGTTATACGGCAGAAACTAACACACCACTGTAAAGCAATTATACTCCAATAAAGATGTTAAAAGAAAAAGATGAGCTGCTAGGAGCATAAGGAGAGAAATGGCATTCCAGGCAGAGGGTGCAGCCTGGACACAAGCTTGGAAGTGTGAGAAGGGACACAATGATTGTTGAAGGAATGATGCATAGTTTTGGATAACTGTGTTGCAAACTACATGTGCACAAGTGGTCAGATATGACCCTAGAGGAAGGGTTATGTCACATCGTGGAAGGTCTTGAAGGTCAAGCTGAAAAGTATAGTTTTCCTAAGAGCAGCAGTGACCAACGGAGCTTTTGCTAAAGCTGCGAGCGTGGATGGATATTTTGGCTGCTCTTGTTTTTGCTAGTTTATCCATCTACTCAGGTAGTCAGTCAGCTACATATTTAACAACAAACCCGGAGCACCCACTAGCTGCCAGACAGTCATCTAGTTGCTGTGGTTATAAAAGTACATCCTGGATCAATTATTGGACCTCTGTAGTAGTCATTTCCCTCCAGCTAGCAGACAGTAAAAAAGGAGTGGAGAGGTAGATTCCCCAGATTCCATTTCTTATTCCTTGCTCCTGGAAGACGATACTTCTCTCCCCTTTACCATTATGTGGTGTTAGATCAGTTCTGGCCACCGAAATGTTAGTGGCAATAATGCGCGTCACTTCCAGACAGAGACAATGAAATCCCAGGCACAGTTCACTTCTCCCGTCTCTCTTCTGCACGGTGAATGTGGGTGCCTCACAATTGAAGCAGACTGGATCCCTGAATCAGCAGATGGAGAACAGCTGCCCTGGAGAAATGTCTGGATGCACAGTGGACATTGCATTAGCAAGAGATAAGCTTGTATTGTGTTTACCACTGGGATCTAGGAGTTGTCTTCTGTGACAGCCATAACCTGCAATGTAGGAAGGCACGCCTGTTTCTTAACCACTCGGCCCCAAAGTGCAAACATCACTTCCACACACATTTTATGGGTGAGAAGTCATCCCTAGGCCCTTCTGGAGGTTGTTTTGTAAAGGCCACCCTCTTCCAGCAACATCTCTACATGTTGTCTAGGATATGGTTGTACTGCTACTCAGGCTGCTGGGAATATCAGCTGCTGGAGGCTCACAGCTGGTTCTCTAACTGGGCATTGCCTGTGGCTAATGCCTGGCTGATGCAGGGATTCACAAACCCAGGCTCCTTGAATTAATTTGGGACAGTTCTGGAGGGCTGTCCCAGCTCCAGAGCTCTGTAGGTTCAACTGAGAACTCAGTTGCCACTGCACGATCTGTCAACTTCTCTCTCTACTGAATCCTCCTCTCATTGATTAACGTTATTATCTCTTCCAGATTATTTTTCATTTATTAGATCATTCAATGATAGTATATTAATGTCATCTTTATTTGTTCATTTCTCTTTGTGTTATATAAATGGTAGTTTATAATTAATATGTTTTAGTAAAAATGTATGTGATACCTATAAGCTTTTAGGAAGTGAATTGTCCCTGGGATTATATCTCCTTTGAGAACTGTACTTTTTAGAAAAATTATCCCTTGCCTCTTTTACATTTTTTATTTTATTTTATTTTATCTTATTATTATTATTTTTTTTTTGGCTGCACTGCACGGCATGCGTAACTTCCCTGACCAGGGATCAAACCCGTGCCCCCTGTAGTGGAAGCGCAGAGCCTTAACCACTGGACCACTGGGGAAGTCCAAATTTTTTATTTTGAATTCAGTTTTCTTTGATGTTAATACTTCAATTTCTGATTTCCCTTTATTGCACTTGTCAGATCTATCTTTTCCTATCCTGTCACTTCCTTCCATTTTTTACATCTCTCTGTATTTGGTGTATTTTTCCCAAGAAATACAGTCAGTCCTCTGTATCAGTTGGTTCCGTATCCACAGATTCAACCCACTGTGGATAAAAAATATTTGAAAAAAAAATTTCAGAAAGTTCCAAAAAGCAAACCTTGAATTTGCAAGCATGCAGGCAAAATAGTTATTTACTAGCATTTACACTGTGTTTACAACTATTTACATAGCATTTACATGGTGTTAGGTATTATAAGTAATATAGAGATAATTTAAAGTGCACAGGAAATGTGCATAGGTTATGTGCCTATACTAAGCTGTTTTATATAAGGGACTTGAGCATCCCCAAATTTTGGTATATGTAGGGGTTCTGGAACCAATCCCCCAGGGATACCAAGGGATCACCGTACATTGCTGGCATTTGGTTTCTGCCTAATAAAGCCTTTTTATCCATAATAGAAAGTTAATTGATTGATGTTTTTATTTATTTATTTATTTATATTTATTTTTGGCTGTGTTGGGTCTTCGTTTCTGTGCGAGGGCTTTCTCTAGTCGTGGCAAGCGGGGGCCACTCTTCATCGCGGTGCGCGGGCCTCTCACTATCGCGGCCTCTCTTGTTGTGGAGCACAGGCTCCAGACGCGCAGGCTCAGTAGTTGTGGCTCACGGGCCCAGTCGCTCCGCGGCATGTGGGATCCTCCCAGACCAGGGCTCGAACCCGTGTCCCCCGCATTGGCAGGCAGACTCTCAACCACTGCGCCACCAGGGAAGCCCGATTGATGTTTTTTTGTTTGTTTGTTTGTTTTTTTAAGGGAAACTCACTAGAGTGGGAGATATTCCAGCTAGGATTTTATTAATTAATTAATTAATTTGTTTATTTTTGTCTGTGTTGGGTCTTTGTTTGTGTGCGAGGGCTTTCTCTATGCGGCAAGCAGGGGCCACTCTTCATCGCGGTGCGCGGGCCCCTCACTATCGCGGCCTCTCTTGTTGCGGAGCACAGGCTCCAGACGCGCAGGCTCAGTAGTTGTGGCTCACGGGCCCAGCCGCTCCACGGCATGTGGGATCCTCCCAGACCAGGGCTCGAACCCGTGTCCCCTGCACCGGCAGGCGGATTCTCAACCACTGCGCCACCAGGGAAGCCCCCCGATTGATGTTTTTTAGTTTTTTAGTATAATGTTACATTCAGTTTTACTTGTGTCATCTTTGTGCTTTTTTTTCTGTGTGTGTGTCCATATACTTGCTTGTCATATCTGTTTATTTATTTTGGAATACACATATTGGTTTTTTTGTTTTCATCTTCTTCACTATTCTGAAGGTATATATTCTGTTTTCTGTTTTTGTTTTTTTTTTTAATATTCTTCAAGACATAAAGCCATAGTTAGAGCACTTGGCTTTGTATTCCACTTCTGATGTTTGCTAGCTGTGTGATTTTGTTGAGTTGCTTGCCCTTTCTCTGACTCAGTTTCCTTATCTGCAAAACAGAAATAATAATAGATAATTAAATGAATGAATACACATAAAGTTCCTAGAAGCATTACTAGCACAACATAAGACATCAATAAATGTAATACTTTAAATTATTAATATTATCCTTATTGTTTTATTGCTCTCATTTTCAGAGTGAAAGCAAAATGGCATATTTTTAATTCTCTCTGTTCAGGAATACCACCTGTGGAAATATTTTTAATTAATCTTGCCTCAATAAGGTGAGCAACTGTAAATCTGTCTAGCTAGGACTCTTCCATCTCTTTGATTATAGTTTCTCATCTATTTGCTTTCATCTCTTCTTCAAGAACAGAAACGATGTCTGTACTAATCACTCTTCCTTTCTTTAAGCTTTTCTTGTGCTTTGGAAGAGCTTCTCAAATTTGTCCCATCACTGATTAGATTCGTACCTTAATGGTTCTGTTCTTTATTGTATTGAATCTGGATTTTATTTTAGTCTGCATTTTTAGCTTCCTTGTTAATCCTCTTTATAAAAGCCCCTTCCCTTTTCATTTTGCTTGATTTTATCAGTTGTTGTTGCTTATTAACGTGACCTGTCCCTCCTCATTGTTCAGAGCTCCTGGGTTACAGAGGCCTGTCTTCTCGCTGCTCTTGAGGATTTGGCTTGAAGTTCCCTTCTAGTTGCTGCCATGTGTCATTTTTACTGAATGTTCTTCCTCTAGATATTATTCTGTTTCCCTTGTTCTTCAGGTTGGGAATTTTTCTGTCTCACTAATATTATTTCTGTTTTCTTATTTAATCATGCTGAAAGGTGGGGTAATCCACCTAGATGGTTTGTTCACAAGCTTGATTTTTCTTGGCTGCCCTCTCCACCCACTGGGGTATGACCAGAGCTCCGCAGGCCTGCAGTGGAAGGCTGGTTCATATTAAGACGCTCCTACTCCAGTTCCCTTTTTCAGTTGGCGTTCCTCCAACGGCAGCTCTGCCCTGATGTGGGGTGCCTCCTCCCGCCTGCTGCTTGATTTCCTAATAGATCTGTGTTGTCAGAGACGAAAACAGCGTCAACTACTTCTAAAGATTCTGTGCTTTCTGCATCTGCCCACCTTGCTCGACTTTCAGGAACTATATTTCCTAAAACATGGGCCACACATCTGCCCCGCCAGTGACATGATGCCTCCCTGCTTGACAGTTATTCCCTGGGGGTCACTGTCTCTGAAAGGATCTAGACAAGTCAGGGTCAGGGTGAGAAAGAAAACCAGTACTCTGTCCTCCTGAGAAAGGACCAGGAGGCAAAGCCTGACTATATTAGGGTCCTTAACCTTGATAACTTGTGTCGGGGAGGAAGAAATTCTCCTCTACCCTTCTAGGTTCTTCTGGCTGGTCTAAGAATTGAAATTGACATGAGATCTATTAGCAGGAGAAAATCCAACAAAAGTTTCCAAGGACCTAGCCCTACAGATATTTTCTCCTGCTAATCTAATTGTAGAAAAGAGAAAATCTCTTACCCGTCTCGTTCCCAGCAGACCCTGCAGGCAGAGGTCCAGGAGGCTGATGGACATGGTCAGACTTCTCACCTTCTGATGGCTTTTGTCAGGTGTCCCAGCATCTCTTAAGTGCAGCATCTTTGGGGCGAGTAGTGTCCAGACAATAAAGTTACATCCCATCCTCGTCGCCAGCTATCGGGGAGGAAGAAATTTCCTCTATCCCCCTATGTTCTTCTGGCTGGTCTAAGAATTAAATTGACATGAGGCAGATTAACAGGAGAAAATCACACAAAAAATTAACAACATGTATACTTGGGAGAGACTCAGGAAAACTGAGTAACTCGCCTAAGTGACTGAAACCCTCACTTTAAATACCGTCTTCAGCTAAAGGCAAAGGGGATGTTGGGGGTAGTGGTTTGGCACTTCAAAGGGGAGGGAGGCAACTGACTTGACGTGGAGATGGAACAGCAAGTGTTTGGTAAATAAATGTTTTCTGGGCGAGGCAGAGACAGTGGGACACAGAGAGAACTCTGATCTCGAAGAGTTTACCCCACCATACCTAGCCCTTGTTTTTTGCAAGTATCTCTGGTGATAGTCTATTCCAGGAGCAAGCCCTCTATCTAAATTCTTTAGGCAGCTAAGGGGGAGGTAAAAGAAAGACTTCCTGGGTCTTTGGGGCTTTGATTGCTTTCAGATCAAAATAATCCACATGCCAAAGAGACATTTTGGGGTGGCAAAGTTTGCTCCCCTACACGGGCATCAGTATAAATTCTTGGTCTCCAGCCACAACTGGACCCCCATCTCTGTAGGGAGAGGCTGATGCAGAAAGGATAATGGAAAGTGGCATCCTGGAGGGCAGGGAGGTCCTTCTTCTGGTACCCACACATTGCTCAAGATTGGAAGTTATAATAGACTCCCTTCCCACACACCCAATATTCAAATCTGGTTGATTCTGCTCATTCAGCTTTGTACATTTTTTTTTTCTTCTGCTGGATTATCTTAATGGTTTCCTAACTTCACTTATTGTGTGATGTTGATCTTGTCCCCACCTTACTTCAACTTGATGCTAAAGAAATCATTTCAAAATGCATATCAAATAACCTCAATCACTCACTTACAAAATTCCACAATAACCCTCCCCATAACAAATGGCTTAGGATGGTATACAAGGTCTGTCATCATGGGACTCCTGCCTAATTTTCTCTTCTTTCTTCTCCTGAATCCCCTACAATCACTCAGAGATTCAAAGTAGATGACTTACCAGAAAATTACTGTTAAATAAATGTAAAAGACTATTTTGCAAACAACTTTTAAATTTTACGTATGGACCATTTCCAAGAATTGCTGGAAAGTTTTCCAAAAATTTAAGCATTTTGAAGTTTTTACCTGTCAAGCTTCTCATCAACGTTTTTGAATGTTTTCTATGAATGTGCCCCAGGTCAGTTTTTTATTTATTTGTTTTTATGCGTTTGCAACTATTTCTTTGGCTCATATTAAAACAGTCATGCCAATTCGGATTTTTTGGGAGCATTTAACTCTATTTTAAATGTTTTCTCTAACTTTAAGTAAAATATCTGAAAATAAATAAGCCTAAAGTAAATATTTTACACTAGTTTGCATGTTGATAACTACTGTTATACTGTGTTTTTTTTTTTTTTTTACAATTTTCTTTGTAGGATTTGAGCAATTTTAGTTGCTTTCTAAAGTATGTTGCCTTGATATTTTAATTTCTTCATAGCAAATGATATCTCATTTTCCTATTTGGCCATATTTTCACCTCACAAAATAATTCAGTAGCATTGATAGAGCACTTTACATGAAGAATATATAAACTTCCAGACCAGATGAAAGAATAGCTATTATATTCTCTTTGCTATTGTTTGAAAAATATTTTGGAAAATTTGCAAAACACTTGAAAATTAAAGAAGAGAGAAACATCTCTCACGATGATTTTACATTGTGACCTCTCTGAATTTTTATTTTTCTCCATAAACACACAATAGAGTGATAGTCTTTGGCTAATAATTATTGATAAGGAGAAAATAGTTATAACTAGATAAAATGTGAATTTTAAACTATGTAAAAAGAGTCAAATAACTTAGGGCGTTTACCTTCCCCTCCAAAAAATGGTTAAAGCACCAATAGGAGCTTTTGGCAGCATGAGTTAGCAACATGTGAGACTGCAAAAAAGTAAATGAAAACCAACAAATAAAACTGCCTACTTACGTAATTCTGTTCAATATAAACAGACATGGTTAAGGACAGGTGTACTTGCTTTTCCATGTTGATATTTTTTACACTAAATGATTAAGAGGTGAAAAAGTAGTGTTTGGGAATACATAGTTTTGATTCATATGTTGGGGGTATTTTCTATCAAATAATTAGAGCTCTTCTCACTGATTTACAGTTGCATGCAGTCCCCATCTGCCAGCTGCCACCCCGCCTCCACTGTCCAACTTTTCTCTCCAGAGACAACCACGCAAAACACCTTCCAGAACCACCCACATGACTTAACATGTGTAAATATACCCAGATGTGTGTAATCATTTTATAAATAGGAATAATACTGTATGTATTGTCAGTAATTCAACTTGTTTCAACCTCTTTCCATTTCAGATCCTATTCTTATTCTTTATATTCTCTCCATAGTATTACATAGTGTAAACATACCAAAATTTGGTTCCCTAAGGATTGCCATTAAGAATTTTCCCAATTTAAAAAATTTTATATAATGCTGCTCTTCCCCTATTATATACACCCTTAAGCATACATTGATGTGCGCTCGCACATTTTCAAAGGATATTTTACTAGAAGTGTAATTGCTGATTTGAAGGGTATGCCCAGTTCAAATTACAGTAAAGAGGACTTTTAAAAAACTGAAGAATTGAATAAAATTTTATTCTAATATTAAAAAACACTGCATCTCTTTAAAAGTGAATTTTCTGTGTAATTCCAGGGAAAATATCCATTTAGAGAAATTACAAATAGGAGAGATGAGCATCTTCTCTTTCCTTTGTTTACGGTGATGTTGAATTTGTGGTAGTTTGCACGGAGGTGGGAGTTTTCTCTCTATGTGTGTGTGTATGCGTGTGTGTACACTCATGTGTGCACATGGTGATGTGTGTGCAGAAGTAAGTGTGTATTACTTGGGGTCCCAGCGAGAAACAAATGGCACTCTCAGCCTGGGTCACTTGAGGAGAGTCTAATGAAATACTCTTTACAGAGTTCTGGGCAGGGTTTAGGGGATTAGAAAGGGTAGTGCACAGTTCTGACATGAGTGGTCAGTGGCCTTGGAGAGGGCAATTCTGGGGAGTAGACCACTCGAGGGACACAGCCATCCCCCCGGACTCCTTGGTGAGAGAGGAGAAAGAAACATCTAATTTCCACCTCTCCTGCTCTGGAGGCTCCTGAATGGACCTCCTGTTGCCTAAAGCTCCACGGGAGCCAGGGGACAATGCACAGGGCAACTCATGACTTGTCCCTACAGGTCAGCCTCCTGGAGCACAGGGCAGGGTCAGATGGGCAGACAGTGGATCTGGAGGGACAGATGGGGAAAAAATCATGACAGATGCATGCTGAGTGTGCATACACGTCTGTATGTGTATAGTGAGTGTGTGTGTTTGCAATATTGTGTTCCTTTCTGTTCTTTGGTTTTAATAACAGAACCGCTTTTAAAACAAAACCTTACCAGGAATGTCAATAGATATAACATTAAAAACCAAGCTGTCTGGGCTGAGGCAAAAGCTGAGAAGCAGCTACCTGCAGTGTGTTCCCCTATCTCCCTGCAGCCTGGATAATAGCATAGTATGAAAACCACTGCGTTAGTGGGATATATCCTCATGGGAGCACAGGGTGAATTGAATCCATCATGCCTCTACATCACCACCATGAAGAGCGTAGAAACCCACCTAACAGACTTTTTTGTTTTTGAAACTGACCTGAAAAACAGTCTAATATGCAAAGTGTGGCGTTCTCACATTTTGAACACTATAGGCTCATAGAATATTAAAGCTGGGAGGGGCCTTATACTGTAACATCATGTCATGATAAAGCCGTAATCATATATAAGATGAAAGCTTATACTTTTTGGGGTGAACTTGGTAAACTGTTTCATTATTATGCTTACGTATAACAGCATACTGCTAAGGTATACCTGTTTCTGAAAGCTGTTTGCTGATCAAAAGCAATAAATACAGAAGTAATCAACTTGTGTACAAACATACCCATGGTATAAATAAACTGTTACTGAGTACACAGATCTAATACTTTGTACCTTTTACAAAATCCATTGAGATTAAAAAAAACCTGAAAAGTTCCCATTATTCACGTTAATTTTTATTATGCATAGTATTTGCAGTTTCAAATATAACACAGAACCACATTTTATCTATACCTTGGAAAGTAGCTAAAGTACAACAAAAAATGCGAACTTCCATTAGCTAGTAAGCTGTTTAATTATACATAACCTCAGGGAAGTTTTGGAAATCTGAAAATGGGGAAGAGAAGCACGATATACTCATATTCTGTTAAGTTAGCAGCTGTAACCTAAAACATTTCTTGCACCAGATATCTGTTCCTTTATGAGTTATTATTGCAATTGTGAAAAGCCTTTATTACTGTTCTCTGAATTTTATTCCGTACATCAACTCTGACTGTATCGTGGTCTGCTCAGTGTTCACATAATGAAATCACGTGCCTTTAATAAGTGTCAGTACGATGACCTCAAGGAAGTGGGATAGATTCACTCCACGAAATGCCGCCCCTGATATTTTAGTATCTCCTTGCTTTTACAAGGGCTGAATTTCTCCTCCCTCACACGACCTCCTGGGTAGTGCGTTCGGCTGTCAATACGTGGTGTGAATGGAATGTGTACCAGGAGAATGGTACTTACAGAGAAAAAGAGACTGCAAGGAGTGAACTGAAGGGCACTAAGAATAGCAGGGATTTTACATTTTTTAAAGGATGGCTTGTAGTTCTTATCCTACTTTTTCACCACATGATGTTGCGATGGACTCTTTTCTTATGGGATATACTCATGCATTATCGGTGCCCCTACTTCCCAAGCAAACTCTTGTCTCTGCCTTCCCTTTTCCTACGAATGGCCCTTTTGATGCTATTAGTTCTTCTTGATTTGCACTGGCCAGTATGGTAGCCATTAGCCACAAGGGACTTTTTAATTTTAATTACAATTAATTGAAATAAAATGTAATGGAAAGTTCAGCCCCCTCAGGTGCAGTCGCCACATTTCAAGGGCTCAATAGCCACTTGTGTCTAGTAGCTGCCACATTGGACAGTGCTGGTCTAGGACACTTCCATCGTCACAGAAAGCTCTTTGGATGGCATTTGTGATGCTTAATGTTATGGGTCAACTTGAGTGGGTAAGAGATTTCCAGATAGCTGGTAAAACATTATTTCTAGGTGTGTATTTGAGGGTATTTTCTGAAGAGATTAGCATTTGAATTGGTGAAGTGAGTAAACAAGATGGTCCTCCCCAGTGTGGGCAGGCCAGTCCACTGATGGCCTGAATAGAACCAAAAGGCAGAAGAAGGGCTAATTCTCTTTCTGTCTCCTGGAGTTGAACTATCCATCTTCTCCTGCCCTTGGACATGAGCACTCCCAGTTCTCAGGCTTTCAGACTCAGATCCTGACTTATACTATCAGCCCCTCAATGCTCAGGTCTTCGGGCTCATACTGAATTACATTCCCGGCTTTCCTGGTTCTCTAGCTTGCAGATGGAGCTCATAGGACTTCTCTGCCTCTGGAACCACCTGAGCCAATTTCTGTAATTAATCTCCTCTTATATATTGCCAGAAACTCAGTTCTATAAGAATTAAGTCATTAGCTACCGCAGTTGCTGACAGTCAACACATCCTGAAAGGAATTCAGGACAGAGGTCAGGAATGAGGCACTCTGTGCTCTAGGAGAATTGTCAGAACAGGCCTCTGGATAGTTAGATATTTTCAGGAGAAATTTTTTATAAACCTGGATTCTTGCATCTTCCCATACTTAGAAAAGCACTAAACCCATTAACTAGGATATCTGCTCCTCATGGCTGGCGGCAACCTTATACTGAGATGTATGATTGCATGTACCCTCTTCACAAAAATCACATGTATGCTGACCTCCCTCCTTACCTCTTTGGAGCAGTTTCTCAGAGCTATCTGAAATGCTGTCTCCCGGGCTATAGTCCTCAGTAAGACACTGAATAAACTCAACTCACTGCTCTTACGTTGTGCATTTTTTTTTAAGTCAAGATATATATCTAGATAGATAGATAGATAGATAGATAGATAGATAGATAGATAGACAGACAGACAGACAGATAGATCTCCTATTGGTTCTGTTTCTCTGGAGAATCCTGATGAGTACAGAAAATTGGTATCAAGAAGTAGAGGTGCTGCACACCTGAAAATGTAGAAGCAGCTTTGGAATCAGGTACTGGGTAGAGGCTGCAAGAGTTTGGAGCTAGAAACAGCCACCATCTTCTTAGAGAATATCTAAGTGGTCATGAACAGCATGTTGGTAGAAATTTGGTGGTAAAGGCCATTTTGATGAGGTCTTAGACAGAAACGAGAAATATGTTATTAGAAACTGAAGGAAAGGTGACCCTTTTTATAAAGTAGAAAGGCTGAATTTTGCTCATGTCTTAGTGTTTTGTGGAAAGAAGAACTTGTGAGCGATGAGGTTGGCTATTCGGCTGAGGAAATATTTAAGCAAAATGTTGGCCTCTCGTGAATCCTTATAGTAAAATATGAGAAGAGAGAAAAAAGACAAAATTGTTCATCAGAAAGGAAGCAGAATTTGAGTTTGGAAAATTCTCAGCCTGTTCATATGGAAAGGAATGGAAAAGCTCCTTTGGGAGAGAATAGAAAGGGTTTGGCCTAATTTGGTAAGGATACTGGCATGGTTTGGCCATCTCAAGAGAAACCGGGAGCTCTTCATCAAGACGGTGGGAAGATTAGTCATCCGTCTAAATGAAAACCGAGACCTGTTGTCCAAGACAGTTTGGAGATCACGCCCCTCTCATCTCAGGCCCTGAGTGCATGGGTCTGGGAGTCAGAGCAATTTCAAAGGAGAAGCTGCTGCTGTGGGGACCTCCTCACTTTGCAGGCTGCCCCAGGTGTGGCTCCAGCAGCCCCCAGTGGGCATGCACCGGGTCCAGCAAGGCACAGGGGGCTTGGCTCCTCCACCTAGATTTTAAAGGATGGAGCAGCCTGGAGCCACCCAGGGTTGACACAGCTGGCAGGGTTGCTGCCTGGTATGCACCCCAGGCAGAGGGCTGCTGTGGGCGTATGGCCACTGCAGAGAGCCTCCAGCAGGGCCATGGGGGCAGGGCCATCCCCCGCCCAGCCTGTAGAGGCCATGGCATGCGATTCTAGTCTGGGAGCGATGCGGGCACTCACCTGCAGGACTGCGGCTGTGCAGTGTGCACCCAGCAAAACTATGAGGGCAGGACTGCCCTGAGCCTTGGGGGCCCAGCTCCTGCCCTACTGGGTCTGGAAGTCGAGGAGGATTGTTCTCGAGACTTAGGTTTAGTGTTTGCTCCATTAGATTTTGGAGTTACCTTGGACCTGTTACTCATTTTTCTTTTCTCTTTCTCCCCTTTGGAATGGGGATGTCTCTCCTCTGTCTGTCCCATCACTGTATTTTGGAAGCACATAACATATTTGATTTTATAGGTTCATAGCTGGAGTCTCACCCACATCTTATTTAGATGATATTTATGAGACCTTGGATTTGGACTCTTGAGTTGATGACATGTGAGAAGAACATGAACTGGGGGGAGGGGCAGGGGTGGGATGCTATGGTCCAACTCTGTTTGCCCCTCCAAAATTCCTATGTTGAAGCCCGATGCCTAGTGTGAGGTGGAGGTGGAGCCTTTGGCAGGTGATTAGGTCATAAGGATAGAGCCCTATTAAAGAACAAAATTTAACTGAGTGAGTTTGAAGATCTAATTTTCTTTATTAGGCAGTTCATGAATCAAGCGGCATCCCATCTAGCAAGCGGAAGGGTGCTCCAAGGGACTGTACAGAATGGAAAGTTTTCATGGGAAGGAGGACAAGGGAGCTACTAGCAAAAAAAAAAAAAAAAAATTATTTTTAGGCCAGAACATCTTCTTTTTTGGAGGGAAGGGGAGGTCAGAGGTTTTTATCATGCAGATTTCTTATTCTTCTTCTAGGGATGAAGAGGGACCACATGGCAGATAACCTCACTGGTGCTGACCAGAAAATTCCAGATCTGTTGGTTAAGTTTACATTTCTGGGGCAGTTGGAAACTGCAGTTAAGTCAGATATTAAGTCTATGTTTGGTCCGATAGGCTTTAGCACAAGTGACACCATTTTGGTCCCGTGATTTCACTTTCTCTTTAACAATTCCCCCCCTTTTGATTAGACTCTTAGCTTAATAGAGAGATGTGATAAAAAAATTAAGGCATTAGTGTCACTCTCAGCTACTGCTTTACAGTTTAGTTGATCCATGGTGTGAACTGTGGCATGAGATTTTTGTTTAGTCTCTGTACTATCCACAGTTCCGGGTTCACAGATTTTAAGTCATTCTCTTCGTTCCTTTTCCAATGTTCCCCTCTTAGGGAGACAATTTGTCTGGCGGTTGGTGGGCTGTGAACATACTTTTGAGAGAATGCAGTGCACTGGGAGGTTATTATGATTATAATTAGCAGAAAAATTCTCAATGTTTGGAGTGGTCTTCAGAGCCATGGTCCCCAAGACCCAAACCAATCAAAGAGAGACCCCGTTGAAGGAGTCACCCCTTTAAACCAAGTAGTTTGCTCAGTGATCTGATGTAACTTTCAGTTTTCCTCAGAAATGTCAATCCAGGTAGAGCGGATGGTGTTGGCCACAGCTCACACACCTCCTTGCTCAGCTAAAGGATAATACAGGGCTATCTTATTAACAAGAACAATCTTGGCCAGAAAGTCTAATGATTTTTGTTGGGTAGTTAGTGTTTTAGCAATGGAATCTGCAGTGTCTCCAAGAGTTAAAGAGAGGTTTCCGATCATATTCCCGTTTGTATCTGTTCCTAACCAGGGAATAGATTTATTCACAAGGATTGCTGCATTTACTCATTTAAGCCAGGGATCAGTCAGGTTTTTAGCACATGTGGGACGAGAATCTCATAGCCTAAAATAAAAAGTTATCCTAAATGCCTCACAAAGATGGGTGTTGCTGGTGAGATTTCTTAGTGAGTGGGGACTTATCTGATCCAGTTAACCATGGGAAAGTGGGGGTGAAGAGAGGGTGTTACATGTCAGAATAAAGGAAAGACAAGAAGAAAGGTTTTCATGTTTGAGTGTGAAGTCATGCGTTTGATTCCGAGATCTCCAGCACTTGGACAGTATCAGATGCCAGGTGGGGTCCTCCTTGCTGTGAGGTATATACCCAAGTCTGAATGCCTTCTGGCTTTTCAGCAGTGTCAGCTGTCAGGAGCACTTTGTGAGGTCCCTTCCACGGGGGCTCAAGGGCTGCCTTCATTCCTAGTGATTCCAAACTGGAAGGGTGGGAGAAAATTGGAAACGTAAGTTTGGTGAGTCCTAGCCAGATATTTGAGGAAACTATAGAAGAATGCATGATCCAGTTCAGTTTACAGGTGTACAACAAAACCTCAAAGACAACTGGATAATGACTGACTGTATTAAGTTCTTTTTTTAAGACTGCTTTGCTGGAACTTCGTAAGCAAGGTACCAGGTTGATTTTTCCAAGCAGTTCCTTGACTGGGCATATCTGAGTCTGCATATTTCTCTGGCCATATCTGAGTCTGCATATTTCTCTCAAACATGACATTTCAGTCAAATCCTTAGTAATATAGCCAATGTTTCTAACTGTGTCCTGTTAAAAGGAGAACAGATTCTCATTGAACTTATGCAACAAATATACTGTCATGGAAATAAGAATACTCACTGAGAATTTCTGAATTCTGGAGGATCAGGTAGGAAGATTAAGTAAATGTTTTATCTTTATTCACAAGGGTATATCTTACCAAATTGTTGATAGCTTAAAAGGTTTCTTTAAATCTGAAAAACACATTAAAGAACCAGCAATATTTCAGACGCAAATTTGTTACATTATAGTCATCCTCGTCAGTTCATTCAGTCCCATGTTATTAATTCTCGTTCTGCTTGAGTCCAGTTTTTCCATTAGTTCTCTCAACCTTGTTTGATGACTGAGGGTGAGAGGGACCGTGGTAACTCCAAGAAGTTTGCAGGGTTTTTGTTCAGGCTCATATGATTTGCCCAGTGAAGTGGGTGCCTTGATCACTGGAGATTGTGGAAGGTAGACCCCCAATGAGAAACACATTTTCTAACAGTGTCCTTGCCACTGTGAGGGCATCAGTCTTGCAGCAGGGGAAGGCTTCAACCCATCTGGAAAACATGCATACACACGTTAACAAGGGCATATTGATAACCCACTACTAAGTGGCAGTGGAATGAACATCTGAAGCTGCAGGTGTTCAAAGGGTCCAGAGGGACGAGGTCTGAGGGCTCTAGGGACAAAGTTAGTTTTTCTTAAATGCACTGCTATGGGTGAAGGATTGCAAAAAACGAAAATCAGGTTTGCCAGGAAGAACCAAGGGGCCATCTTGGGTTTCCCATAACCCTGACTGTTCCTTTAACTTACAGCCATTGTTTACCCATCTTAACTTCTCTGATTCAAGAGCAGATTTGTTGCCACATTACAAAGACGTCAGGATGGCAGAAATCTGGCACTGAGGGATCATGTTTTGCAGAAGCAGAATGGATGTCATCCACATGTGCCGCAATCTTTACAGATTCAGTTGCTGCTGCTGTTGCCTGAAAGTCAGCCAGGGTACCCCTGATAGTCAGGTTCAAAACTTTTAGTGTAGCTCTCAGTTTTGATGACACCAATTTCAGAAGGTGAGAGAACAACAGTAAGAAGCTTGTTTACTTGTTGCCCATTTCTTATTGGGGTCCCAGAGCATGTCATACAATATTTTAAGATAAAAACTAGAATTACAAGTGGTAAAATTGTACCAGGACATATCAGATTTCTTGGAATCTCACACAATTTCTAGAATATTTGTATTATTAACATAGATTTAAACAAATTTAATCAAAAAGGTTTAGCATCACTTATTTGACAATGCTTCCCATTCAATTTATTGATAAAATACCAAATGAAGCTAATTAGCTTAATATCTCTCCTTTTATAAGGAGAGAGAAGAAATCTTTTCAAATATTTCAGGGACCATCTGAAAATCTCCAAAGCTAGCTGAGGTCAAAAGACTTCACTTTTAGAATTTGATTTCCAGGGAAGTTTGTCAAAGGTATCAAAAGGTTTAGACACTTGACTAAATAAGATCACAGATCAATATGAAATAGACTACTTGTCTATTTAGCAGATGAAAGAAAATTAAATTCTAGTTTTACATAAGTAAACTCTTGATACTAGAGCTTAATTTTTAAAACCCTTATAGTAGTAATCCAAATTTTAATCAACTTGACTACACAAGGGAAATCTGTCCTTAATAACTAGAATTTCCAGTTTAGACAAAAATATTCTCATTTCCCCTAACAAAAATGCCTCTCATTCTTCATACCTTTTCTTACCCCAGAACACATCCTACTTATCTTGCTTGTTTCCCTTATTATTTCTAGTAACTTCAGTTACCTATGTTAGAATTTTTATCCCTTAGAAACCTTTAATTTCTAGTGAAAATGAAGAGGTAAGCAATTATGTACTGTCTTTTACATTAGCATTCTGTGGTTTGGCAAATTTACAAATACTTTTTTTTTTTTTTTTTTTAATGTTGTGGCTGACTTGGTTTTTTCCCTACATGTTTTTTGGTTTTTGTTGTTTTTTTTTGTTTTAATTAATTTATTTTTTTTTATTTTTGGCTGTGTTGGGTCTTAGTTTCTGTGCGAGGGCTTTCTCCAGTTGCGGCAAGTGGGGGCCACTCCTCATCGCGGTGCCCGGGCCTCTCACTGTCGCTGCCTCTCTTGTTGCGGGGCACAGGCTCCAGACGCGCAGGCTCAGTAATTGTGGCTCACGGGCCCAACTGCTCCGCGGCACATGGGATCTTCCCAGACCAGGGCTCGAACCCGTGTCCCCTGCATTGGCAGGCAGATTCTCAACCACTGCGCCACCAGGGAAGCCCACAAATACTTTTTTACAATTAATTTTTATTGGAGTGTAGTTGCTCCACAGTGTTGTGTTACTTTCTGGTGTACAGCAAAGTGAATCAGCTGTACGCATACATATATCCCCTTTTTTTGGATTTCCTTCCCATTTAGGTCACCACAGAGCACTGAGTAGAGTTCCTTGTGCTATACAGTAGGTTCTCATTAGTTATCTATTTTATACATAATAGTGTAGGTATGTTAATCCCAATCTCCCAATCCATCCCACTCCCCCTTCCCCCCTTGGCATCCATACATTTGTTCTCTACATCTGTGTCTCTATTTCTGCTTTGCAAATAAGGTCATCTGTACCATTTTTCTAGAGTCTATATATATGCGATATTATACCATATTTGTTTTTCTCTTTCTGACTCACTTGACTTAATTTTTAGAAATATGGCTTTCACTGTGGCCTAAAACATGTTTGCTAGTAGAACCAATTTTATCTTTAGCTTCTCTGCAATAAAAGTAGATCAACCTGTGTTCAGTAATTAATGCTTCACTATTTTATATTATTTGGAAATGATCTGGATATTTAATACATTTTCGTCATTTAACTTAATCTTAGCAAAACTTTAAGGTTTCAGGTTGCCGAAAAGATTTAGAAAACTTATTTGGAAAGTTCACTGGAAAAATCTTTTTATCCTACTTTCATTGATTTTACTTACTTGCCCTTAACAGTTATGTTTAGATTACCCAGGAAAACTGCTTGAAACATTAGACAAAATCAGCCATCATTCTAAGTTATTTTGGCTGACAAATTTTGTAACAGAGATAACATATTAGACTAATAAACTGAGGTAGAATGAAAGTTGTTTATCTGCGTTATATTCAAAGTTGATAACTTTAAGGGCAAGCCTGTTTTAGTTAAACTAGTAAACGTAAACTAGCTTTTATTTACTAGTTTTCAAGTGAACTTGAAAAGCATTGGCTTAGTTTCTGTTATATTTTTGATTACTTTAGAATGCCTAATCCTTAAAAGCTTGTCTTCAAACCAACTAAATAGAGCTCTTTTACAAGTTAACTTTGGCAATACCATCCGCTGGTAGAAAAATATCTCCCATTACGACGTACCTATATGGACACACACACAACATATAGACAGATGCAGACAGATGTTTCTGGAGAAGATTTGTAAGATTTCTCATTAGCCCAATTTCCAAATACTTCCTCTCTCTCTCTCTCTCTTTCTTTATTTTCCTGATGAAAACATTTGCATTTCAAAGAATGGCTTTTAGGTTCTAGAGAAAAAGGTGGTAGTAAATCTACATCACAAAGGCCCAGAAAAGGTATCTCCACCAGAAAATTTGGGGGTATATTTGGAGGACAATTCTATCTTTAATATCCCAATACCTACAAGTATTTTGAGATAAATAGGGGAGGTTTTGGAATTGGCAAAAAGGACTGACACACCCATCCACCTATTTTTGGAAAGTTTCTTTTCCTCTGGGTACATTTAAGAAGGCCTAACGAATTCCTATCAGGCCCTGAATATCAGTTTCCAATTTGGCCAACTTTCTGATCAGAGTTATTAAATCCTTTCAAATATCTTGTCAGGTTTTAACCAGGACAAACAGTAAATATTTTGGACAGTATTGAATAACCCCATAAAATTTAATTTTAGTTTCCTCTTGGCTGTTTAAGGGAATAAAATATCAGTTTACCAGAAAATCCCTAAGAATTTCTTCTACTCCAGGAGGGGCCCATGTGTGGGCATTTAAGTTAACATTGACCAGTTTGCATAGGGGCTTTGAGGACAATCGTTTTTCCAGTGTCCTAGGTAATTACAACTGGAGACATCAATTTCTGGGCCACTGTTTTGATAATGAACCCCTAGGAGGGTTAGATGTGGGAGAATCAGGTGTTGTTTTAGATACTTTTGTGCTTTTAATTTTTCATCAGCCTTTGCAACAAATCTTTCAATGAAGTTATCTTGGAATTTTGAAAACATTTGGAGTCTTCTGCATACTAATTGCAATAGGTATTCACTCTGTTTAATATGGGAGCCCTCGTTTTTAAGTGTACTTTATATATTGTCTTATCTATTTGGAACATTCCTCATAATGGCCTTTGCAATTCTAGGTTGTTTTTAGTAAATCTTTGCCATTTTGCTAAATATCTGCAGCTTCGGGGACTGTAATTCTTAAACATAAAATAAGCAGGTGTGCTGGTAGGTGACATGCTCAACTCTTTGCATATAAATAACCCATTTCTTTTATCTAGGCCTTTGGGTTTTTTGGAGCCAAAATAATACCTAAGAGGGACTTTGCTGCAGAGTTGGGAGGTGGTGAGAGCTCTAACAGCCTTTCAATGCTCGGTCAGTGCCCACCAATGTTTGTGGCTCTTTATTTTTTTTCCCATTAGTAACTAGCCTTTACTTAATATTCACCTGAGGCCTCCCACTGACCCAGTCCAGCTCAAATTAGACGAAGTCTGATCCCAGACCCAGTCAGGATTTTACATCAGAACCAAATCCAACCCTGGCTGGTAACCGCCGGTAATTCCCATGGTACTTTGAATTGGAAGAAAGGGTTGAGCCAGCAAACCTCACAGAATATGGACTGCAGACTGATTTCAAACAAATGGAGAACTGTAGACTAAACTGTCAGCAGTTTCCAACATGGAATCCAGGCACAGAGCTGAGGGCTGGAGTTTCCCACTCAGAAACCTGAGAACTGTGGTCTGAAAAGACAATTAGAGCGGGAGCTTGGATGCAAAAGAGAGCAGAGCTCAACCCACAGAACCTCACCAAAGGCCCTTGGAAACAGCGAGAAAGACAGTGAACTCAAAATGGGGTTTGTGGGAGCCACGCCTGTGTTTCCTGTTTTTTCCCTGAAGGCCGTCTGAAGTTCACGTCGGATCTTGTTGCTGCCATCAGTCTGTTAGAAAACAAATTTGAACCGAGTAAATTTGAAGGTCTAATTGACTTTATTAGGCAGCTCATGAATCGATCATCACCCCATTTAGCAAGTGTAATACAAGAGTGTTGTGAGGGGTTGTCCAAAGTGGATGGTTTTTAAAGGAAGGAGGGTGGAGAGGGCCTACGTGACCCTTGCTGACCAGAAAATTCCAGACGGGTTGATTAAGATTACATTTCTTAGGAAGGTCGAAACTGCATTTAAGTTGAATATGACCTCTGGGTTTGGTATCGTGGGATTTAGCACAAGTGATGCCATTTTGGGCCTGTGGTTTTCTCTTCCATGGCCCTATTGCGTGGTATTAGTGCCATTACGAAAAGGTGCTACAGAGCTACCTAGCCCCTTCCACCTTGTGAGGACACAGCAAGAAGGCCCCATTTATGAACCAAGAAGCCCTCACTAAATACCCAATCTGCTGGTGCCATAATCCTGGATTTAGTCTCCAGAACTGGGAGAAATAAATAAGACACCAGTCTGTAGAGTTCTGTCACGGCAGCTGGGATGGACTCAGTACTCTTCCATGTCTTCATACTGGCAGTTTCTTTAGAGCAAAAGGACCACTTTCTGTTTTTTACTGATAGTTACAAGACCTGACAATTCTTAAATAATATTTCTTTTTCGCCTCCATTCTTCCCACTTCCACCATCACCATCAAAGTCTAGACCCTATGACCTGTTCTGTGAACTTTTGCATCAGTCCTAACTGATCTGTTCACCTACACCTTCTCTCTACTCCAATCCAGCCCATCCACTGCATCTAGATTGAAAGTTCAAAAACATAGTTGAAGAAAGTTCTTTTCCACATTTAACTGTATTTGTCTGCAGAAGCCTGTCCTTAATTTGGAATTCATACAGAAAGAGAGCAGTAAAGGATTCTTCAAAGTCTTTTTATCTAGTTTTAAATTGAAGAAAATCAAGTAGCTTACCTGCATTGTTCTTATTTTATCATTTTTATAATTAGTTAGATTCTAAAATATATCTCTTAATATACATAACATATGCTGTGCAATAAATTAATTTATGATTAAATCCTCAAATTTTACATTTATTGCCTTGTATATAAAATGACCTTTGAAGCATTAATGGAGTACTAATTATGTTTTTCATTTGATGTAAAGTGCTTATAAACTGCCTCACATCACTACAAATTAAACTACATAGTAATATGTTGTATGGTGTATTCTTCTTTCCACAAGCTCAGGGACCTTTACAGGAATCATTTTATTAATCTTCACACATCTCTGAGATGAGATGTTTGGTTTTAATTATCTTTCCTTCTGCGTTTGGGAAAGCTGCACGAATGCCATTTGTCACTGAAGTATACAGGCACTGTACCAAGTATGCTATGTTAATGCAGAGTAGCAGAAAGGCCGAAAAACCATCTCTTTCATCAAACCTACATCATTGTTGAAAACTTCAGAAGTTCCATGCCAGTAGAAAATGAGTCGCCTTCTGTTCAAGCGTACCAAATGCCTTACCTTGTCTGTTCAATATTTGGTATTGATCAGTGATCAGATCTCCAGGGACTTAAGTCAGAAAATTCAGTATAGAACTTACAAAAAATCTCCCCTCTGTATCTCTTCTCCTGAGTCCTTGGATCTGTCTTAATTTTACTGTTAAAACCGACATTCAACTGAATTACTCTGAAGATTTAATTGCAATCAAAGGTGTTACCTGGGACTGCAAGGGTCTCAAGGCTCAGATGGTGGAGACTTGGCTTCCGAGCTCACTCACGTGGCAGCTGGAAGGCTCCTGTGGATGTCTGCACAAGGCCACTTCTCAGGACAACTGGTTTCCCCCAGAGCAAGGGACCCGAGAGAGCACCGAAGACAGAAACCACTGTCTTTTTATAACCGAATGTTACTGTTCCATCTCTTCTGCCGTATTCTAACCCTTAGGCATGAATTAATACGCCCAGCCCACACTCAAGGGGAGGGGACTACAAGGACACAAGTCCTGGGAAATGCAGGTCATCGGGGCCACGTTATACGCCGCCTGCTGTAAGCACACTGTTTTCACTTTTGTGTGCTTTGTCTGGTGGCTCAACGTTTTCAGAGACTTCAAGACCCATTTTCCTCTTTTAAAAATTTTTATTGAAATATAGTTGATTTATAACGTTGTGTTAGTTTCAGGTGTACAGCAAAGTGATTCAGTTATATATGTGTAAATATATACTCCTTTTTTACGCTCTCTTCCAGTATAGCCTATTACAAGGTATTGTAATACCCTCTCCACTAGGTCCTTGTTGGTTACCTATTTCAAGACACATTTTCCTCTTTGAAGAGTTTCTTCCCAGCAACTGTTTGAGGTCATCAGGGTGGTTCTTGGAACTATTAGGTCACTTTATATCCAAACAAAAGACACTAAGTGAGATTAATGAACCTATTTAATGGTAACCAATAAGAAACAGAACTGAATTCAGGTTTTCTAATTCCTGGTCTTCCCATATTTTGAAATAAAGGTTGATTCCCTTTTGTCAGGTATTTCCAACCTAATTGGGAAAAGAATGTGAAACCAAAGTGCCCAAGTGGATTGCAGCTTAGGACTGGAGGTGGGGAGGGGAGACAGGAGGACCCAAGAGATGGAAGTGGAAGTGGTTATTGTTTAGTTTGAGGAAACTGGGAAGGAAAATCATTTCTGGTCTACTCTTAGACATTTCATATAATAGGAGGAAAATGTCAGGATAAATATCTTTAATACAATCAGATAATTTGGGGATATATAATGGAGAATGACTTATATCAGTAGCTAATCGGATGTGTGGCAAAGTGGCTAACAGTTTGGGAATGTTGTTTCTTCATTACGCCTGTATTATGTTGTATTGACGTCACGGATTTGGAGTGGAACAATGGAGTGCAGATTGCGGTTGGAGACTCACAAGTATCCTCTTCATTCGGTTTTCTAAATGCTGTTCTAAATATTACTCCTCCCATGGTGTTTGTGTGCCGCATCAAATAACAGTGGCTGTTTCGGGTAGGGAAAGCTGCCCTGATGCTTTGTCATATGAGTTTAGGTCACTATGGACATTTTGGGCTAGAAATTCTTCATTGTGGGCTGTCCTGCACATTGTAGGATATTTAGGCAGAATTCCTTGCTTTTATTCGTTAATACACACATGACAAAGAGAATACTTTTAGACGTTGCCAAACACCCCTGGAAGAGAAAGGGGCAAAAATCACTTCCAGCTGAGAACCATGGGGGCCCCCTTAAACATAAAGCCAGATAAGAACTGATATGATGTCCCATACTCAGAAAACAATTCGATAAAATGATCCTGCCGTGTTAAGAGTATATTTCTGAATTGCAGAATTAAGAGTGATTTTAATTTTCTTTCTTATGCTGTTCTCTGTTTTCTAAATTTCTTACCATAAGTATGTTCTTGTTTTTTAATTAGAAAAATTTGAAAAGTTGCCCAATTATTTTTATTCGAATTTAAATAATAATGAACTAAATAAAGTTTTATTAATTTGAAGTGTTAGTTCTTGAGCATTTAGACTATTACTGATAGTAACATATCCTTTCAGCTTTATTAGCTCATCTGATCTCTACAGTAGGCTAGACTGTAGCCTATTCCTCCCTTTTAATTCTAATTAAATGTCTTAAAGAAGGGAGTAACTTTTATCTGATCCCTCAGGTGAAAGGATGAGCCAGGATCTGAACTCTGGCTTTCTGCTGTCAGGTTTCCCACTGAATTCCAGAATATTTAGCCACGTGGATGAGCTCACCCACTGACAGTCCTAGGGAACTCAAGTGTTAATGCCCATTATCATACTGTTTCATTATTGTGAATTTGCCAAATGTTATTCTATGCTGACAGCACTGTGCTTTTTATTTACCTTAACTTCATTCACTACTCGAGCAACAAAGGGAGGGATATAGGTTAGGTGCTGGGAAGTACTGTGAAAGCTGGGACCATCTATAACCTCAGGTGACATTCTTTGGGTCCAAACCTGGGCTTTGCTGGTCTGCTGGGCAGTAAGGAAGTGAGATGAGAAAGAGCCAGCGCATCACTAACTGTGTGTGCATGTTTTGGATTTGGGAGGCATTTTATGAGGGAGAGGGCTCTCAGGGGGTCTGTGATTCGATTTCCTTTCGCATTGCTAAAGCTGATTTGGGGGCACAGGGCTTGGGTGTGCAGCAAAGTGTGCTTGCCACTACTGAGGTCCAGCGGTCTCAGGCAGCGTGGGTCCCTACTGGGGGTCTGCTTCTGTAAACAGATGGCAGGGGAGAGCCCAGCAGAATGATACTTCCTGTGGGGACCTGGCTCCAGGAAGGAAGGAGGGCGAGCTGGCCGCACCCGCTTGCTCGTCTCCGGTCTTGAGTCAGGTAACTCACTTCATCTCCAGGAGGAGGGGCTGTGGGTGAAGCAGAAGGCCAGGGTGTTTAGGGGCAACACACCCTCATGGAAACTACCAGAAAGGAGGAAGCATTTACTTTCATGCTTATCAACACTCTTATTCTCCTTCATGGAGATTTAGCCAAGCAACATAATTTCCCCAATATATTATATTTTCTTGTTGGGAGGTTCTAGAATCTCATGAGATTCTTCTAAATAGTATAAGAGGAGTAGTAACCTGGGATTGTGGTTCTGCAAAATAAATCAGGGTCCTGGAGTCCCTTGGTGAGAAATAAAGTGAATGGATGTTTAAACATGGCTTTAAACTAAATAGGATTAATAGCCCATTGCAATTGGATTTTAGATGATTTTAAGTGAAATATGCACTTCTAAGGAATGCTCCTAAGGACGTCAGACACAATAATGTTAAAACATTAGGAAAACATTTTGAAGATAAAATAATTTACCTCTATTTCTACCCACGGGAAAAAAAAATGGTGAGGAGGTCCTTATAAATAAAAATATGATGTCCCCTTTGCAGAACTGGAAGGACACAGTTAAAGGAAGAACTTGTGATTTGGGTCACAGAAAATCCCTTTGAACAAAAGAGAACCTTGATGAACACATATGCCCCAAACTCAGAACGAACTGAATTATTAAAACCATGGGCAGATGTAGACCAGATAAAACACACCAGGCTGCAACATCGAAGCAACATGAACTCTGCTCTATAGCAGATGATACATCAAACTCGGAGCCCCTTTTCCCACCCAGTACATTTCAAATGTTTAAAGAGGGAAGGATTAGGAACGAAATTTGCACTTTAACATATGTGGTCCTCATTACTCTTGGTCAATTTAGGGGAGCAAATCTTTCTCCAAATTCAGTGAGTTGGAATCTAGGTAGCAAAACTGTCTCCGTTTTTTCCCCCCAGATTTTCTCTTTTTTCCTCCCTACAATTTTTTTTGTTTGTTTTGTGTGAGATACAGTGAAATGACAGAATATGGATAAGCCAAATAGAAACAAACATTCCATCTACGAAATGAAATTTCCTGAGTGTGATTAAATTGTACCATGTCCTACTGTTATAATGAGTTCTCAACAGTGTCCTGAAGTGCGTCAGAGCATGCAATATCCCTGCCCTCGCATGCTGATTCTTTATGGTGGGATACAAGGAAGAATATACAGAAGTGCCGTCTCCTCTACAGATTTTTAAATCTGATAAAAAGAACATAAAGGGTGCAAAAAGAAAAAGTCACAGCACAAAGAATTGAAAAGGGCTGAAATTCTAAGATGGATCCGAGGAACTTCTATTATAAGCTAAAATACAGTGGTCATCAAGATGAGGAGACGGGTACAGCAGTGTAGCAGTGCAGTTGAAAGCTCACCATGCTGGATGTCTGATCAACGCCAGCCACCAAGGCTTTGGTAGATCTGAAATTTTGTCTGCACGCTGGGGCACCAGAGGTGAAGGATAGAGAGACAAAGATGAGAGTTCTCTGTTAGCTTGGGGTCCTGGAGATGGAAGCTTCCATATTTAGCTTAAAGATGCTGAGTTGCCGTATCCACCCAGTTTGCTGCAGAATTCTATGGAGAAAAAGTGAATTATTTTAATTTCTACAACACGTAACTCACAGTTTGGTAGAATATCAAATTTACTCTCTGGTAAACAGAAGTAAGCAGTTATTTTTAAATAAGGTAAAGACTCTGGGCTTGTCTTCTGGATTGAGTTGTTCTACATGAGTTAGAACTGAATTCTTCTATCCCTTCTCTCAACTTCTTTCTTCCTTGGGAAATTAGCTGCACTATTACATGTGTCAAGTTTGCAGGCATCGCTAATGATATGCACCAGTTTCTGAAACCCACCATGCGCCACCCACGAGGTTAGGGGTGCTTCTTGGACATTACCTCATGAACTCTTCTTGAGGTATCATGTATCACGTATGTGTTTTACCCCCAGTTTACAGAGGAAACAATTGAGGATCAGAGGTTGGGTGACTTGGCTGGCCTTTTACAGTTAATTAATGTTCAAGCCAGACCTCTCTAGCCACAAAGCTTAGGTCTTTGCTGTTCCAAATAGTTGCTACCTTGAGAAAGCAATTCCTTCTGCCCCTGGTCTTGGGGTGTTAGCAATTCATAAATCACCCACAGAGGTTGGAGTGCACGATTTTAACCTGTGCGAATGTGAGTGTGCACATGTGTGTGAGTGTGCACATGTGTGTGCATGTGTGTGTGTGTGGATATGAGATTTTATTCAAAGAGCCTCTTACTGTAGAGAAATTCATGGCATCATTTCCTCTATTCAGCTTCTCTTTACGTGTCTCATATATTCATTTTGGAATTAGTGCTTAAAAATATTTTATATGCCAGAGATGTACTTTTTTGTAACCAGATCTACCAAATTCTGCTCCCAAATTAGTCTCCTAGGAGAAAACTCTTAGACATTATAGAGAAATGAGACAAATACTGGGCTGTGCTGAATCCCAGACCTTTGTGGACACTCTGAATTCAGACCAGCTTAATTATCAGCCAATTTGTTGTTCTAGCATTGCTATGGAAAATTTCTTGCTTATTCACCAAGATAATATAAATTGTTCCCTCTGCTGCTATATGCAATCCAGCCACAAATAACTCGATGGCAATACCACTCAAATTAACTTATAGGCAGAGTGATGTCTGCCAAATCAGAAGGTATTATAAAAATTTCTGGTTTTGCTCCAAAAACTACCCTAATGATTTACAGATGAGATCTAATTTTGGAGTAGCTGAAGTTGTTAGTTCTTGGAGTTTGCTTAAGGCTTCAGATTAAATCAAAGTTACTTGAAAAAAAAAATTTTTTTTTTATTCCCATACTTCTTATTTTTGTTAATGCCAACATGAATTACAGAGGCCCTCTAGTAAACAGGTGACATCGGGGATAAAGTAGGTAATCTGGGCTCAAGAACACCTAAGTTTAATAGTAGGAATATATACTTTGTATATGTTCTCAGGCTCATTAATACTTTAGTGCAGGACTTGAAAACCACAGAAAAGGAGAGAGAGGACAATAGAAGTGTTTCTCAATATAGACTGAAATCTTCTACAAGAAAGCTTGGCTTGGGCTGAAAATTGTGTGAATTGGATTTTTTTAAGAAGCAAAACAGAAGAGACCAGTGCACCCGCATTTTACTACTTTCACCACGGGTACTGAAGAGGAGGACGAGGAGAATGCAAGTGACGCCAATGTGCACCGCACTGTCTGTTAATTCGTGACTTGTCATTTGCGTTATGACTAGTTACCTAGCGTGGGTTAGCAGGGGGCTATCTTAAGTGACTCCTTGAGAACTTCAGGATCCTTTCTTATGAACAGTTATAAAATACCTATCTCTAAGTTTCCTTCTTTTCCCTTTAGAGTGTGCATGAAATCACAGACTGCAGCTTACCCACACACAGTAAGACTGGGGACAGAATTTGCTAATCAAAATCACACTGGAAACCTGGGTTGTATTACTCCAGAAAGCCCGTGACCCCATTACTTGCTTTCTCACTTGGAAAGAATTCCTGTGAAAGATGATCGTGAGGTATTTTCACATATGCTGCATTTGACACAAAGATGAGATGGTCTCCATTTAGCAATAGGGAAGGGAAGGGACTAAAGAAAGCTGGGGATTCATACTTAGAATTTCCTTTCTGGTCCAACAACAAAAACAGTATCTGTTAGTCTATGTGTTGAATTTCTAAAGCCCATTGGATTTTTAACACCATGGGCAAGTCTGATAACCTGTTACATTTATAAATTGCTTTACTTTTTAAAAGTTCTTTGCATACACTTTCTTGTTTACTTAGCAATGTGTATATCCTGCGAGGTTTGTTTTCCTGTTATTTCCATTCTGGAGGTGAGGAAAGTTGGAAGGGGTTGTCCAGGGCACAGCTGGTACGAGTGATGTTTAGCTCAGAGGTGGATCTTCTGATGCTGAATGTGTTTTCTACCCACCAAACCTCACTCATTCTCTACTAACACCTTAGGTATCTCATTAGTGCTTGGAACTGTGTCAGTCATTCCCTGGACATGGGGGAAATTTCTAGGACAAAACATCGTATTGAAAAACACAAGATATGAGCCTGAAATTCATGAGCTAGGACAGTGCCTCATAAGCTTTTGAAGCAGTTTGTCTCCCTTCTAGGCTTTATATGTTTGAAAAGAGTTCTCAGGAAACATTTATTTATGATTATTCAACTAATGTTGACCTCTCAACCAAGAGGTAAAAGGTACCCACTGCAGGATCACATTTACAAGGATTATATTGAGAAAATGTGAGAAGAAACATAGTGTTTGAATTTACTCTCAGCCTAAAATACATTGAATGTGTCAAGTCCGAATTTAAAGACGCATAGGGTATAGCACTACAAAATGCAATCCACTCAACATGACCTCTAATGAACTTTAGAGATTTTGGAAGCATTTAAAGGGACATAAGGGCCACTAGGGTCTACTTTTATTAAAGCATTTGGTAGTTTGTGTTTCCATTTCTCTGTTTTTCTTCCTGTGCAATGCAGTGTGAGTTATTGCATTTCTCATGGGAAAAAAGTCACCATATTAATCATTTTCTTATAAAGCCCAAGAATGGTAATCAAAGAAATACTCCAAAGAAAGGAAAAATTGGATTATTTTTGTCAGGCAGCCAATGAGAATTGACAAATAGAGTGATACTGGATGAAGACTTTCATTGAAAAAACTATTAATTTTCATAGCTCCGCTAAGTTCTGTTAGCTGGAAAAATTCAGATTTAGGAGAAAAAAGTAGTACAGTTTAATATAAACAAGTATTCAGTGTATAAAATCCTTTCCCAAAATGATGCACAAATTGAGTACTGTTAAACCAATATAGTTGCAGAATATGTAGGGAAAATCTGTGAACTGGTTGAAAGCAGCACCTGAAATGGAAGATGCTAAGATTAATAGACCCAGTTTCTACAGAACATTCTTTTTTTTTTTTTTTTTTTAATTAATTAATTATTTATTTATTTTGTTTGCACCGGGTCCTAGTTGTGCCACACAGGATCTTTAGTTGCGGCCTTCAGACTCTTAGCTGCGGCATGCATGTGGGATCTAGTTCCCCGACCAGGGATCAAACCCAGGCCCCCTGCATTGGGAGCGTGGAGTCTCACCCATTGGAGCACCAGGGAAGTCCCTCTACATGGCATTCTTAGAAGGATCTTGAAATGTTTTCAACATCTTTGAGTTCGGTTCACTAAGTGCTTGAGACTTGGTGGTTAGGTTGTGTCTCTGGCAGGTGCAGTTACCACCCCATGACACCAAAGTGGCACCAGGCCACCACTTTCTGGAATAGCTCAGGGACCTTCTCCACTTGCTCAATTATAAGGCAGGTGTGTGCTGTTAGTCCATAGGTTCTTTATCAAGATGTATGAATACGAGTCTGTGTTCAGTGGTGCCCCCAAGAGCTGGCACGTACCTGGTGGATCTGCATGGCACACCTGGGGAGGTCATGCCAAGACTTCAACCCAGAGCATCAGTCCTGTGAGGAATTTCCATCCTCACTCTCAGGCCAGAGATGGAAGCCTGAGGCATCCGGCTCTTGCCAGAATAGGGGATGCGAAGAGAGAAGCAGGGACCTTCTACTTTTCTCCACTTGGGAGGATGTAAGGGCACTCCTATCTCCTCTACAGCCTGACTTTATCACCTCTGTGCCCCAGGCCAGGGGCTCTCAAAGTGTGGTCTCTTGTTAGAAATGCAAATTCTTGGGCCCAGTTAAGACCCATTGAATAGGAAACTCAAGAGCCAGCTGCCATCTGTGTTCTAACAAGCCCTCCCCGTGATTCTGATGCATGCCCAAGTCTGAGAACCTCTGACCGAGCAATACTGCCTGTGGATAATTCTGTCCACTGCCCCCCCATCCACCATGCTGTTCTGTGCCTCCATCACCTTGCTCAGAATCCCCCCTCCTGCCTCACCCTTCCTTATTCGCCTAGCTCGCTCTCATGCACCCACCAAAGTCTCAGCTCATAAGCCATCCCTGTAAAACCAGGCAGGGCTGAGGGCCCTTCTCTGTGCTTCAATGTCACCTGCAGTACTTAGCAGTCGATATCCTACAAGAATCATCTAGGCATGTTGCCTGTGTTCCCACTGACTCCAAGGTAGTGACCAGGCTTCGTTCAGACAGGCCTGGGTCTGAATCCCCATATTGCTCTCCACTCGCTATGAGATCCTAAGTCAGCTGTTTGTAGTCGCCGTGCCATCTTATTGTCCCTTGACCCCCAGGATGGCACAGGTGTCAAGATTTCTGAGCCCAGTAGAAGTTTGTTCAACTGAACTCAAATGCAGCAAGCCAAACAGAAAAGCTTTTTGACTAGTAGACATTGAACGTAAGAATAAAATGGAACCCTGAGCTCCCACGTAGCCATATGACCATGGGGGTGGGCAGAAGATTGGAGAATGCGCTCACCGCCACGTGCTGAGCCTGAGTAGGGCAGGGGCAGCCCATGGTTTGGGGGAAAGAGCACTAAATGGAGACTATGAGACCAGCTCTCATGCTACCTCTCCAGCATTACTGCTGCATTTTCATAGCTCTACAAGGGAGGATGGAGAATCCTGCGCTCAAGGACCCTACAGGGTTGAGATCTGAGTGCACAAGTCTTGTAGAAACAGGGATGATTGACATATGTAAAAATGTAACAGCCAGAGATAACTGAGTATCACGTATGTGCCAGACACTTTACATATGTTACGTCATTTAATTCTCAGGACTCTCAGCGTTGGGGCTGTTCCTCTCCCCGACTATAGCAGAGACGATGAGGGTTTTCAGAGGGTACCTGAAGGTCCCGTACCTGGTAAAGGGCAACAGCAGGCTTTGAACCCAGAGCTGTTCCCACCAAAGCGGAGCTTTTAAGGAGGGTGCTTTATCGCTGCCCCGCACTTGGGAGGTATGGTGGTACTGGTTTCTGTGTGTGCCAAGAGAGCACGAGCGCTGACACGCAGCGCGGAGTAAGATGAGGGTTGACACCAGGACCTTCAGTCAGTTGCACGGTGATCCAGGGAGGGGAGCAGGGTCTAGTCCGCCGAGGAGCTCAGGCCTGCACACCTGTATGTGGGTGGTGAACCAGGCCTGTCCCAGCGTCAGGAGAGCCCCCAACCAGCCAGGGGCACATTGCACATTCCTCCAGCGCGAGCAACGAGGCCTCCTAATACTACAGGCAGGCAGGTCAGTCGAAAAGCACCATGAGAGCACTGCCAAGATGAGGTCGAGTGAGGGGAAGGGAGGAAAAATTAACATGGAGCTTCTGTTCTGAAATTGCGTCTTAGACCAAGAATCACGCTGCTCTGGTAGCTGAGTTCCTTGCAGGTTAAATGATTTGCCCAAGGTCATATAGAAAGTCAGTGGCAAGAATAAGTTCAACTCAGAAACCTGAAAGTCCTACTTTAAACGCAGCCCACGGTGGCTCAATTTCCCGGGCAATTCTTACAGTGAATTCAGCTGCTCACGTGCCTGGGAAGGCTCGTCCTCACTTCCTGTACACCCCTGAGCTCAGCATAGGGGAGACTGCCTATTAGGTGTAGGTATCTTTGAACCGCCATGGTTAAAGGTTTTCTCCAAACTCCATATGGATAAGATGATCAGATCTTTAAGAGATGTTGTTTTCCCATCTCTCAGGATTTGCTCTTACTTGGGCCATATGTTAAGGAAGTGACAGTCTAAAAAGAGACCACCCCGCATGTTTCCCCATCCTCACTTGGCTAGTAAAGAACAGTGGAATCACTTATCAGGGCCTCTTCAGGAGCTGAGCTGATTAGAAAGGTAATAGGGTTCGCGCATGTGCGCAGGAATTGTGTCCTGTCCTCTGGAAACTGGAAAGCGCTGTGAGTGGTCCTGCTGGGAGGTCGCAGTGTCCAGCAGGCAGCAGGCAGGTCCTCCCTAGGGACGGCAGGCTTTTGATAAAATGATGACTTAAACTGTCCTGATTTCTTGGGTCCAAAAGTCTATGTCATTGCAAAATATCCTGGATGGGTTTCAAAAGGAAAGTGACACTTTATTCAGATGGCTCTTTCAAGCGTTGGTGTCTTTGCTGCTTGGGCCAGCTGCTGCCCTTCCGTAAATTATGATTACAGTGACACTCTGACTGACCCAAACCCCTCAGTCTTGGCTCCGGGCACATGTATAAATCTAACAAATGTCTGTGCAGGGTTCATCGGCCTTTCCTATTACTTACAGAGGATAGCGTCTCTAAGTGGCTTCATTTTACATTATCCTTAATGTTTTGTCAAAAAAGCAAGAGAGTCAAACAGCCTATGTGAATGGGGGACCTGTGAGCTCTCTGTGGTCCAGCTTCTATTTCTGAATCGACAGGGTCATTGAACGGTTAGGTGGACTTGATCTTTGAATATAATTGTGTGTTTGTTTTTTTGTTTTTGTATCTGTAATAAGCGTATAATCGCAGAAAGTGTGTTACAATTATTTCAATAGATTTACATCAGAACACGTTTCTGGCGTGTCTAGCCTGCTTAGCATTCAGAGTGATACGGACTATAAAATTATTTAAATCTAAGGATTAGTTGTTTCAAAAAGTCAGTGTTATTTGACCGATAGTGTCTCCTGAAACCAGTAACAGTACCAGATGGAGCAAATCGGTTTCTCTGCCCTCCCCGCAGCCCCTGCTGTTTACTGCTAAGTTTTGCTTTAGGTTTGTGAAGATTTTCTAAATAGATTTCAAATTCTGTTGCTTCTGTCCCACTACTGACATGAATTTCAGATCTGTCATCCTAGTCATCATTATTGACAGTGGCCACATTTATTAATGGACTCTTTTCAATTCTCTAAACCCTTCTAAAAAAAAAACACAAAAACCTGCCTTGAAAATCTTTATCACCTAAAACATAACACATATATATAGGATTTATAGGCTAACAAATATAGAAACACGTTACAAGTGAAATTAACATGGAAACTTCGCCTGTGTCTGAAGAAGAGAAAAGCATTTGAAAGTGCGGATGGAGGCCTAAAGATCCTCTCCCAGCAAAAGAGTCAGTGCTGCTCAGCCTCGCCCACAACCGTTTTATTGCTGTGTTTTTAAACACTGAAGAAGAACCGCCTCGCCGCATAACGATGGGTGCGGAATTCAACCTCCAGGAAAGTCAAGCTCTTCCTGGGAGGGTTGGATCAGGCTCCCTCGCTCCCTCTTTTCGTTTGCATTATTCAGTGGAAAAATACAAAGTGGCATAATGACGGGAATAAGTTATCTTTTATCAAATCTGACTTTAAAATTCAGGTTATGTAAAACGCAGAAACGCATAGGAAATTCAATCAGAACCCCCAGTCACATTATGTACTCTCTGTTCTTGGGCGACAGAACACTCCGTGGAGGCCGCTCCTGGGAGCCAGTCCCAGATTCGCCCTCCTTGGCTGGAACACCTTTTGCGGGCAACTTCCACCAGGGGAAGCTCTGAGCACATAAGTGGTTCGCAGGCAAACTGCGAGATGCAGGCAAGACAGGGCAAAGGAGATGCGGGATGCTACCAAAGGTCCTGCAGTTGCTTTCACAGAGATTAATGAGACTGGATTTCTTAAGGATTGTTACACCAGGATTTAACTACTCGTGGAGACTGCAGAGCCTAGTAAATATGTAAACAACGTTTGGAACTAAAACCTTCTAGAACCCAACTTCTTTAAGAGAGAAAACACCCACTTGCTGTTGGAGAGCTCCAGTCTTTTCCGTTTTGCTTCTCTAGCCCTCCTCTGGAGGTTATTCCCATTCATTTTCTAATTCACCTTGGTTTTAAGCACACACACACACATGCATCCACAATCCCATAAATGATAAATTCGACGTCTGTAGAAAGACAGTCACCTAATTGCACAGTGAAGCAGAAGAAAACCTTGCAAATGGTATACAGTTTTCAAAGTGTTCCAAGCCTTAGGCAAAAGCCTTTCAACTGTGTCTAAAACTGAATGATAAAATATGTTGTACAAATTATCTGTGAACAGGAAACATGTGGTAGTGTCAGGGGACTGAAATTTAACACTTGTAAAGAAATGGGAACTGCCAGTCATTCAGATCCTTCTCTTTATGTCTTTCTTTTTTTTTTTTTAGTTGCAAGTTTCATCTTTTTTTTCTACCAACCGTTGATGTTCAAGTTTATAATAAGACACTTATCAGATCGTGCCAGGCCAATTGCAGCTTTATTTAAAAAAACAACAGCAAAAAAGAAACACGTGAGGGTGAAGGTTTGGTTTTTCCCCCCGCTGCTGCCTTGGTAGGACTCCTGACAATCTCTCTGCTCTGTGGTTTGGAGCCCTGGTGGTTTGTGTGTGGAGTTTTGAAAAGAACTGAAAGTCTTCTGAAATAGGAAAGATGCAAAGCACAGGTAATCACAAATTGAATAATCGTGTCTGTATCCTTCATTTTCACAAACCTAAAGGGGCCACTCCATCATTGCTAAACAAGAGGCAGAAAGGCTTCCACGGGGGAGTGATTTTTCTGTTTCCTCACTCTCCACTTTGCTCTTGGAATGACTTGGTGAAATTTGTCTCTTCCAAAGAAGCACCCATTCCTCTTCACTGAAGCCAGTCACAATCTCCGGCCGGTGATCCTTACTGATGGAACTGTGATTAACCCCTGTGATTTTTCACCCCGTCTCTTCAACTTTGATGAGCTCACAGCCACTATTTATATACTTCAAGCCTTATGCAGCTATCTGTGGCAAGTCGGAGTGTTAGTAAATTTCATATTTACAGAACAAGGAAAAGAGGGGGAAGTCTGTTCTGCTACATTTGTTTCCCATCATGAAGTCACTCAGCTTTCATCTCATTGCTCAGTTGCACTCTTATTTTAGCTTGTCTTTTAGCACATAACTGCCTGATGACATTAAAAGTAGCAGACAATATTCTGCTGGTACACAGACCTGCCTCCTTAGGACTGGGGCTGATCTCAACGGAATACCTTGGGACAGTCACCAAAAATGAAGCAAGAGCAGATAGTTTAATTTGCAACCCGAGCTCAATCAGCAGAGAAAATAGTGAGTTGAAAGAGTGAAAACTCATGGATATCCATAGAAAAGTGCGGGCTGTCCCGTCCAGATTATACCCTCCATTCCTGGAGCTGGATGTTACCTTGACCTGTGCCCAAAATGAAAATTGTCTTTCTCCTTCCTTCCTTCCCTCTTTTTCTTCTTTTTTTCTCCCCTCTTCCCTCCATTTCTTTGAATTGTACAAATTATTGAATGTTTCCTTCATGCCATTCACAGCGAGGAGCTGTGGTTTTGAGGAAGAATAAGGTATGGTCTTCTCAGGAGTTCATGGCATGGTGGGAGGCTGGAGAAAGTTCACAGAAGGAAGCACAGCACCAAACTTCCTCTCTGATGTGTCAGAGGGTGTGTCTTGCGCTCACCAAGACAGAGTTGTCACATTTCAGTGTTCGTGCAGTATTGCTTTGGAATGCCAATCCTTCCATCCAATTTCCCTGAATTCCAGCATGATGCTCGGAGCCCATCTGGTTCTCCTTTTTTCCCTCTGTCTTAGACAATCATTCCTATCTTATGCTTTATTTATTTAAAATCCTCTTTCTGCCATGTTCTTTTTTTTCCTTCTTACTTAGCTAAACCCTTCCACTTCTTGTGAGCTCAAATCACATATAAAACCTCTGCTAACACCAATTATTTCTCATTCAGATTACTTACACATTTCAGTGTACGTTATGCCTGTTTTTATCACTAATCTTGTGTCATTCTCTTGTCACTCCAAACAAGACTGAGAGCAAGAATTGTATCACTATTTTTATTGTATAGTTGATTTACAATATTGTGTTAGTTTCAGGTGTACAGCAAAGTGATTCAATTTTATATATATGTATGTATATATATATATATATATATATATATAAAATTGTTTCAGACTATTTTCCATTATAGGTTATTGCAAGATATTGAATATAGTTCCCTGTGCTATACAGTAAATCCTTATTGCTCATTGTTTTATGCATAGTAGTCTGTGTCTGTTAATCCCATACTCCTAATTTAACCCCCCTCCCTTTCCCCTTTGGTAACTGTAAGTTTGTTATCTATGTCTCTGAGTCTCTTTCTGTTTTGTATATAGATTCATTTGTATTATTTTTAGATTCCATTTATAAGTGGTATCATATAATATTTGTCTTTCTCTGTCTGACTTACTTCACTCAATATGAAAAGCTCTAGGTCCATCCATGTTTGCTGCAAATGGCAATTTCCATTCTTTTTTTTTTAATTTTAATTTTTAAATTATTATTATTTTTTAACATCTTTCTTGGAGTATAATTGCTTTACAATGGTGTGTTAGTTTCTGCTTTATAACAAAGTGAATCATTTATACATATGTCCCCATATCTCTTCTCTCTTGTGTCTTCCTCCCTCCCGCCTTCCCTATCCCACCCCTCTAGGTGGTCGCAAAGCACCGAGCTGATCTCCCTGTTTGATGCGGCTGCTTCCCACTAGCTATCTATTTTACATTTGGTAGTGTATATATGTCCATACCACTCTCTCACTTTGTCCCAGCTTACCCTTCCCCCTCCCCATATCCTCAAGTCCATTCTCTAGTAGGTCTGTATCTTCATTCCCATCTTTCCCCTAGGTTCCTCATGACCATTTTTTTAGATTCCATATATATGTGTTAGCATATGGTATTTATTTTTCTCTTTCTGACTTACTTCACTCTGTATGACAGTCTCTAGGTCCATCCACCTCACTGCAAGTAACTCAATTTCGTTTCTTTTTATGGCTGAGTAATATTCCATTGTATATATGTACCACATCTTCTTTATCCATTCATCTGTTGATGGACACTTAGGTTGCTTCCATGTCCTGGCTATTGTAAATAGAGCTGCAATGAACATTTTGGTACATGACTCTTTTTGAATTATGGTTTTCTCAGGGTATATGCCCAGTAGTGGGATTGCTGGGTCGTATGGTAGTTCTATTTGTAGTTTTTTAAGGAACCTCCATAGTGCTGTCTCAATTTACATTCCCACCAACAGTGCAAGAGGGTTCCCTTTTCTCCACACCCTCTCCAGCATTTATTGTTTGTGGATTTTTTGATGATGGCCATTCTGACTGGTGTGAGATGATATCTCATTGTAGTTTTGATTTGCATTTCTCTAATGATTAATGATGTTGAGCATTCTTTCATGTGTTTGTTGGCAATCTGTATATCTTCTTTGGAGAAATGTCTATTTAGGTCTTCTGCCCATTTTTGGGTTGGGTTGTTTGTTTTTTTGATATTGAGCTGCATGAGCTGCTTGTAAATTTTGGAGATTAATCCTTTGTCAGTTGCTTCATTTGCAAATATTTTCTCTCATTCTGAGGGTTGTCTTTTCGTCTTGTTTATGGTTTCCTTTGCTGTGCAAAAGCTTTTAAGTTTCATTAGGTCATATTTGTTTATTTTTGTTTTTATTTCCATTTCTCTAGGAGGTGGGTCAAAAAGGATCTTGCTGTGATTTATGTCATAGAGTGTTCTGCCTATGTTTTCCTCTAAGAGTTTCCTAGTGTCTGGCCTTACATTTAGGTCTTTAATCCATTTTGAGTTTATTTTTGTGTATGGTGTTAGGGAGTGTTCTAACTTCATACTTTTACATGTACCTGTCCAGTTTTCCCAGCACCACTTACTGAAGACGCTGTCTTTTCTCCACTGTATATGCTTGCCTCCTTTATCAAAGATAAGGTGACCATATGTGCGTGGGTTTATCTCTGGGCTTCCTATCCTGTTCCATTGATCTATATTTCTGTTTTTGTGCCAGTACCATACTGTCTTGATTACTGTAGCTTTGTAGTAGAGTCTGAAGTCAGGGAGTCTGATTCCTCCTGCTCCGTTTTTCTTTCTCAAGATTGCTTTGGCTGTTCAGGGTCTTTTGTGTTTCCATACAAATTGTGAAATTTTTTGTTCCTTTCTTTTTTATGGCTGAGTAATATTCCATTGTATATATGTACCACTTCTTATTAAATCAGTTGTCTGTTGATGGACACTTGGGTTGTTTCCATGTCTTGGCCATTGTAAATAGTGTTGCTATGAACATTGGGGTGCATGTTCACATAATACACTCTGTAAACACTTGATAGGATTAATGATAATATCAAGCATTGGTTGAGTACTTACTGTCAGCCAAGCAATGTGCTAAGATCTCTCCACATATCGTGTCATTGTATACTTACAACAATCTTGGATGTAGTGTTACTGTTCTCCATGTTTTTCTTGTGAGGAAACTGAAGAAGGGGTTTTTTAAGTTAACTTGTCAAACAAGCAACGTCTACATTTTAACCCATGTATCTGGGCTCTGGAGTCCGTATTCTTTAATGCTGAGCACCTCGGAAGTTTTCAGTAAACATCTGCTCAAGGGTACTGAATGGGAGACAATTTGCAAATCTGAGAACCATTGAGAAGACTTCTACAGGAATGCCCTGGGTGAGTGAAAGGGGCTGATGGTGAATGCTTTTTTTTTTTCTCTCACATGAATAGGTTTGGAGATTTGGATGTATTTAACCTTTATAATCCACAGGCATATTTTGCCATGTGTGGAAGAATCTGGAAAAGGTGGGGTAGACGAGTTAGGCAAGTGGGCTTGGCTATGGTTCTCTGGCTCAAAAAATAGCAAAGAAATATAATGAAATAGCCCATTTTTGTTGCAGTGTATCTTCAAATTTATTTTATGATTTCTGTTGCTTCATAAATTCTGTTAACTTTTTGCTTAGCTGTTTCCCTCTGATGTCCCTCCATCCTTCCTCCTTCTCTCCCCACATCCTTCCTCATTGTGGCCACAGGACTGAAGGGAGATTTGTACAGTCCTGGGGGTTGTACCAGAATCAGAAACAGGACACAACCCCGCTGTCATAATCACCTCACACAGAATGATCAGTTGGTGCAAACTTAAAGCACCACCATTGGTTTCACAGTCAGGTAGAGAGGATGCTGTTACCCAAGATCATGGGACTTCAGGGGCTTGGTGAATAGGGCAGGACATTATACAGTCTTGCACATACTTTCCTGCAGCTGCAGAGTGATTTCTATGGGGGAAATTAAAAATTAAAACTATACCCTTTGCGAGCTGCTAATCTCAGAGAAGAGATTGGTACCGGCACTTTGCCCAGTGGTCATTCGGCTGCTACTCATGTGAAATTTGCATCCAGTCTGCATTTTCGTCTCAGAACCAGCTGTTGAGATCCTGAAGAGCAGGGCTACAGATGTGGCATGATTAATTCCTAAAGTATAGAACATGATCACATTGCAAACAACCATCCTGAAAGTCCCAGGTCCTGGCGTGAGACAATAACACATAAAACCATGTAGTGTGTACACTGTGGAAGGGGTAGTGAGCCTGTCTCTTGCTGGCTTGAAGTCACCGTCCTCTCCTCTCCAGCCCTGGCCACTGCTGCATGTGATCCATGCATCTCCCACTCCCCTCTCAACCTCTTGTATTTTGCCATTTTCAGTAGGGTTTGCTTCTATTCTATTTCAGCATTCTCGCCCTGAACCTTTTTCTATCTGTACTTACTTCCCTCTCAGGCCCTTACTTTCTTCCCCTAGGCTCTATTTTCTCGGAGGGACCTTTGGTCCTGTCTGTTCTATATTGATCCCAGTCTGCCAGACTTCTCCTGAGGCAGGAGATAGATGGACCCCAGGCTGAGTAGCTGGGGTTTGTCCCCTGTGGATGGATACTCCAAGATGAAGAGGAGGGGGAGCTAAGCTTTGCCCAGATAAGAGACCACATGTTTCTCCTTCTCGAGGTCAAGGAGACCTTCACGACTACACATGCGCAGAAAGCCTCCTCGGAGGTCAAAAGGGAGAGGGCACCACCTCATAGTAGGTGATGCCAACCTGCCCGTAGGCCTCTTTGCTAGAATCCATCTTGGCTAAGCGATGTGCAGGTGCACATGGGAGGACCCTGAGATAAACCCAATACGGACTCAGAACCAGGCACAGCAAGATGATTGATCAAAGGAAACCTGAAGAAATGCCCCACATAAGTGATTCAAACTACCATGAGGGCACGACTCTCTCTCTCAGCCCGCTCCTGTGAAGCTATTCACACGTACGCATTTTCCTCCTAATAAACACTTTACTTGCGCAGTCTCTTTGTGGGAATTCATTTCTACGAAGCCGACGGGCCAGGGCTGACTTCGATCTCTGGCTGAGGAACCGAAATCCTGCTTCAAGCTGCTGCAGGGCGAGGCCATCTGAGATCACTTCTCTAAGCTTTTCTACTTCTCCGTCCAGCCTGGTCCCCATGACCTACTTCACCTGCATCTCCCCAGGCTCTTAATGTCCCTGCTGTTCCCCTTCCCAACAGAATGCAGCAGCCCCCAACCCCCAAGACCAAGTCACTCTTGGGCTGATGAACAACCCTGAACAAAAACATCACTTGCAGCCCATGTGTCCCTGGCCACTTTCTTTCCCATCCCAAGCCTTCTGTTTCCTCTTAGACGTTTTTCCACCATCTCCCCTCCCACTCTCAGCAACACTGACCTTGTACCTGCCCCCCTTGACCTCTCCCTCCCTCCTGCATCTCTCCTCCTTCCTTCCGCCCCACCGTCCCTCCTTTCTCTCTCTATGTCTTTTTTCTCCAGAGGATTTTTTTCTATACTCTTGCAAGTCTAATTGCATCTCTTCTCCAGAGTCAGCCTTTTGTGTATGTGTGTGTGTCTTTTTTCACACCTTTCTCCATCAATTAGCTCCTCTCTTTTGAAGGATTTTAAATTTCCTCTTTTCTGCTATCTAATTTCTACCAATATACAAACATGCTCAAGAGTCTCCCCTCATTAAAATAATATTCATCTTGTATCTTTTGTAGCCATTATTACCCTGTCCCTGCCCTTCACGTCGTGGCCAGACCTCCTGAGTAGCCTACAGTAGCAGCCGCCTCCGGCTCGTTTCTTTAATCCACTGAAATCTGCCTTGTGTCCCTTTGTTCCTCCGGGACTGCCCTTTCTAACACCGATAATAATTCCTGATGCAAAAGCCAGAGGACACTCTTCAGTCCTCACGCTTACCTGATATCTTAGCCACATTTGGCATTTGTTCTCTTCTTGAATGTCACTGCTCTTTTTGCTTCCATGGTTTTCCTCTTTCTCCTTTGCAACCCTTTCTCATTTCTTTTATTGGCTATAATTCCTCATGCCACCGCTAAACACAGGGGGTCACAAATATTCCCCTTAAATTTCTTTTCACCCAGCACACTCCTGGGAGGCTTTTTTACCTACTGGCCACCTCTAAACACCATGATCTTCCATGTCTGCATTTCCAGGCAAGATTGCTCTTCTAATAGTAAGACCATGACTTTGCCTGCTTATTTTCTATATTTTCACCAACGTAAGCAAAGCTACCTCAAACACGATGTATCAAAATGTAATTTATTTTCTTCCCACACAAACAGAGAATCCCTCTTCTATCCCTTCCTTGCTGGGTGGTTCTGCCACCCACCCAGTTGTCTGATCAGGACACAGAGGAGACACCCTAGATTCCAACCTCTCCTAGGTTTTCTTGAATGCATCTTCTCCACCGCTTCTGCCGTTGCCTTCATTTAAATGATGGTTTCTCCCCTAGTGAGACTGAGGAAATGCCCTGCCTCTGGACACACCAGTGCCAACCGTGCATTTGCCATGTCCTCCTTCCCCTTGCCCATCTGTCCTCTGCTGCAGCCACCCTCCTCCTCTTTCCCCTGTTGCACCCCTGCTCAAGCATTACCCTCTTGTCCTGACTTCCTCGAGTTGGCATCCCCTGCTGTGTTTCTGTGATATTTCTCCCTCTTCCAGTGGAGCATTTTCACCATCTTATATTATAAACACTGATTTACTTCCTCCAAAACTAGACTTTGAGCTCTAGGCAAGACTTTTGTGTTTTGTTGTTCTTTGTGATTTATCCAGTATCCTCAGCACCTAGTACGGAGCCAGATACATGTTCTTTGAATGAAAACAAGAAAGAATAGCTTAACATTTCCAAAGAGATTAACCCTTCCTTCATCTCTATCTGCCACCATGGTGTTTCACTGATTTAAACAGTGAGTCATTGTACGTATAGTGAAAAGAACACGGATTGACCTTGCGGAGAACTAAGCTAGCCCTAGTCGTTAGGTATGTGAACTTGGGCAAGAAATAGCCTCTCTAGCTTTCTGGTTTTCTATCTTTGAATTAGAGAATAGAATTAGATGATTTGAAAAGATGCTTCCAACCCTAAAATATTGTAAGCTAGAATGCTGTCTTCTAAAACTCTAAACAATGTGGCTCTTAACCTTGGATCCTTGGTTGAGGTCCCAGGATTCCTGCTATGGTTTCTAGGAACCAAGCGAAATTGGATTCAAATTTTTGTTGTTGTTGTTACCTGCGGCGGAAGAGATTATTGATATTAATAGAATATACAAAGTTGTATTTGGTCACATGACCACTTAGATGAGTATATTTCCCAATCTTTCTTGCAACTGGTTGTGACAAAGTGACTGGGTTCTGTGTGACCAAAGGACTAAGAGAGAGTGAGCAAAAGTGATAGGGGCAGCTTCTTTGTCGCCCCGTGGCTGTTCTCCACTCTTTCCTTAGGATGGAACATAGATATATTGATGTTGAATGAGTTTTGGCCAAGAAGGGCTTTATCCCAGAGTTGACAGAGTATTAAATCAGAAGGAACCTGGTGCCCTGAATGATGTATGTGTCTGAAGCTGTACCCCTGTCATCCCAGACTTTTCTGTAAGAGAAATTTAAACCTTCTATCTAGTTTGTGTCGCTGTTATTTTTAGTATTTAATAAAACATTTGGTCAATATACTGCCTGGTACCTTTGTACATGCCCATTTCTGGAAAGGGGGCTCACGAATTTCACTACATTTGCCAAGGAATCTATGACTCCATATGGTGGCGAATTAGAGATGGCCACAGATTCTTTGACAGGCCTCCCATTGAGAAGTGGGTTGATGTCCCTTTTCCTTGAATCTGAGCGGACGCTGTAACTGCTTTGATGAGCTGAATAGCGCCTAAGTGAAGTGGTGCCAGTTCCCAGTCTAAGGCCTACAGAGAATGGCAGCTTCCTCTTCCTGCCCCTGGGAAGACTGACTTTTGGAACCTCACCGCCATGATGTTGGGAAGTCCAAATGGCCCATGGAGAGGTCTGTGTGGAGAAGCTCCAAGACCCATTCTTTACCTCCTTTAAAGCTCACACCAGTACTGTGAAGAATATATTGTCATCCTGCATTAGAGGTGAGAAAAATGAAGAACAAGTAGTTTAAGTAACTTGCCTAAGGCTACTATTAGGAAGTGGTAGATTTCAACTTTGAAACTTAGAGCCTAACTCTAAAGCCTGTGGTCTTTATCGCTGACGTATAAGACACTGACATATATTAGAAGACATTGTAAACATTCAGCTAGGTTTGTTATTTAACAGTCTCTTTGTTAGTGGGCCTTTTACGTATATCTATGGTAAGCTAGTCTTCATATATTTCATTTCTATTTAATGGACGTCCATTGGGGCCCACATTAAAATTTTAAAATATTTTATGGTGATTTAGCTAGCTGCTCATCCTACCCAGGAAAGCACTGAGAAATACAACTTTGCAATTTTGTTAGCAATTCCCAAGTCCTGATCATTTTTTCCCCTTTCTTTTCCTAAGTATATGTACTTAAAAGTATCTTGGCATTTAAATTGTTTTCTGCAACATGCACCTCATATTCTGTATTTCTGAGAGGTGTGTGCCTGACATTCACATCCCTAAGTTTCCACCGCCTTCCTGCACAAGAGTCCAACTGTTCAATCTCTGCTCATGTGCCTCCTTAAGATTCTGTTGGAACATGCCCAATTAATGCCTGAACATGACCCCTTTGTGTAGATTCATGCACGTTTGTATGCACAGCCAATCTGCCAGTCCGGATCGACAGCCTCACACCAAAGCCTCCATTTCTCAGCAGGAATCCAGCAAACCAGATGTCAAGTGCATATTTCCTGAGTATTTTATGGGATCCACAGAGAGGCTCTCACAGTATGGTTCAGGCCTCAGTTTAGTGCAACTTGTCAAAATGAATTGTTTCATTTCTGTACCACAAATGCCAGGTTGAGACAAAAATTAAAAAAACAAAAAAATTCTGCATAAGAGTTTAGGCTTTCATGTCCTTAATGGAAATCCCGTGGACTTGTAGTTGGAGTTAAGGTCTGGGGCCGGGGGGTCCACTTCTCCCACAGCGGAGGGTAGGCCGTGTCCTCCAGCTCAGCTTATGCAGCTCAAGGGAGATGAGAACTCGCTCTGTGAGGTCCACGACATCCCAGGAGGTGTCTGAGCAGACTTGTGACATCAGGGCACAGGGCAGAGTTTCAAGGAGGAGTTCTTCCTCCTTCACCTAGAGAAACACAAGCACTAGCAACAGCTTATTAAACAAATTCCCAAAGTCCCATTTGCTCTCTGGGGTTTTCCAACCCGGACCGCAAATGGTGGCTCACTTCTTTCCTAAATGCAGAGTGGAATTCTTCTCCTGAGTCCCTTGGAGGATGGAGGAGAAGTTCATCTTTAATGAAAAAATGCCTTTATTATATAATGGTTAAGACCCTGGTCTCGGTATCAGACACAGTGGGGTAAGAACGCTGGTTCTAACCCTCCTTAGTGCAGAGTCTTTGGATGCATAGGATGGAGACAGATGCTGTGCATTCAGTTGTACTGTACTTAACTGAGAGGCCGTGTGTGCTATGCTCAGCCCTGGGCTTGCCCAGAGTCAGCACTCCATAAATACAATCTATTGTGCATTTTGAATAATACTATTGATACTGCAATAATAAAAAAATAATGAACATAATAATTGGTTCTGATTCTTCATGGCTCCTTCAACTATGTTACAAGACAGAGATCTTCTGGCGATGTAGAAATTGGCCACAAATTCTCTTTTCTGAATTAGTGGTGCCATATTGAAGGTCCCCAGGTCCCTCTCAGCTGAGTTACATGTAAATGCAATATTTTCCACAATCACTGACTTTTGTTGTTGTCTCTAATTTTCTCAGTCATCCATCAGTCAGCCAAGGCCAGCCTTCCCCACCCTGCTCAGCGGTTGGCACTCAGTGGCACCCCATCTAACCTGTTGTTTTCAGCCAAGCTCGGGCAAGTACACTATTTCAGTAGGTTCAGAGCCGGCGCCCACTGGCACGGTATGGACCAAGCATGGCTGCAGTAGGTTGGGCATCTGTGCTTAGATTATTCTAGGTGTCCACAGACCACTGTCATCCTTTAACCCCAGTGGGTCACCACCTTGGCTTTTCCTGTTTTAGCCCCCGAGAAGCTTGCTGTTATTATAGTCTTGTCTCAAACCCCAGATTGTGTTTATCTGGCACTTACTTGCCAGTCTCCATCTAGGACACAATTCCTACCATACTATGGACTGGAGTCCTGGCACTATGTAAAATTCTAAATGTCTACTTGACCTCAGGTATTATCTACTGCCTTCCCTACATATCCACGCTATCCTGCCTTTGGAGCTTTTCGGCAAATTCCTTATCAAATCCAATCTGTTTCTTAAGCCTTCCCTAACAATTGCCATCCTCATTGATCTTTTGCTTCTCAGTATTTCACTCTGTCACAGATTATGTTTTCCTTTGTGTGTTACTTGTTTCATTTGAAGGTAGAAGACATCTCTGAGCTTTCTTTGAATCTTCCACTCGTCAGCCCTATGTACGATATCTGTTAATGGAGAGACTGATGAAATTACAGAATAAAGAAAGAACTTTCTATAGTTCCATAATTAAAATTCTTGGATATTGTCAAAAAGTCAGTATTTTAGAGAATGTATATATATATATAAAATACATATACATTAATATATATAATATATACACATTAATATATATAATATATATATACATTTATACATATATATATTAGCTGAAGGAATGCTAACATCAGAGTCCTAAGACTTGGTTCAAATCTTAGGTCTTCTACCTACTCATCTGTTATAGAAATATAAACTTTCTCACTCTGTTTGCTCATATTTTAAATAGAGATAATATATCTACCTAGTATTTTTTCTTGAAGATTAAAGTCAATGATGTATGTGAAAATGCTTTGAAAAACACAATGTTATTATTACTGGGACTCCTATATGTTATAAGAAATAGTGTCAAGATGAATTTCTGGTTTACCTTTATTATGATTCTATTACCAATATCGTTATATCATGACCAGGTAATATTTAGTTTTGATCAAATGGCTTTGCTTCCAACATTTGTGTACCTGAGTCAAGAATATACCTGACTCAATGCTGTTGATCACTGGTGGTCTGTCCATTCAGAAGATGATCCTGGCTGTCTCACTTACATGGCCAGATTCAGATCTCACATAGGAAGAGAAGATAACATGGAAATAACAAGCACTAGGATGGGAAAAGGAAAAATTCTTAAGCAAAAAAAAAAAGACAAGTACAATCCATTGGTTCTACTCAGATCAGACCTGCACCTCCTCAGTGCTTGAGCTGAGCCTCAACCCCTCCTCCCCATGGGTGGGTTGTGGGAAGCACAGGAGAACACTGGTGATTTACAAGCCCCTCGATGGTGCTGTAAATAAAATGAAAGAGGCTGGATTCCACTTTGATTTTTCCCTTGAATCACTTACTTTTGAAAAGCCGATTACTTCTGGTGAATATTTGTCTTTCCGGTTCTGCAAATCATTTATTTAAATAGTTCTTAAGAAACAGGTCTTTGGGATTCTGTTTAGGAGGATGCTTTGAACGTCTAAGGTACACAGTTTCTTTATGTGTCAGCGGCTGCACATCCCAAATCAGATCCCTTTCCACGGAGTCCTGCAGGCTCTCTGCGCAGGCAGCTCTCGGAAGAGACGACGAGCTGCTCCCTTGGCAGCTGTGGCGGGGTTAGAAGCACCCTGTGCCACTTAACTGGCTTCTTTTAAACACTTTGGGCAAAGCCTTTAGTTAACATCGCTGCTCAAGTAAGAATGTTCTTATACTCCGCAGACTTCGTGAAGAGGAAGAATTATGCTGCTGAACAGAGCTGGTGGGATTTACCTATTGACATAGACAATGAGCTGTTTGAAGACACGAGGATGTGGGGTGCATCCTGTCGCAGCGTCTGGTAGAAGGTACACAGTCCGTGTTTGCTAAAGTAATGATGGCCTGGATAGAGTCCAGCCCTGCGCGTGGTATTTAAATCCTGTCTGTGGCATTCTTGCTGCCAGCGTGTTCTAGAACACTTCCACTGACGGGGAGCTCCGCAACTCTGGATATTGCAAACAGGGCCGAGCAGACTCAAAATCAACTTGCTGGTGTATCTTCCCATTCTGCCTCTTGCCTCCAGGGCTGTAAGCACCTTTGCCCACCTTCTTCAACCAACGTGGTCTGAAAACCCTCTCTCGATACCTCCCCTGCCCCGGTCAAAGTTTGCTCGAAAGAAAGGTTTTGACAAATCCTTCATTCTAAGGTATAAATAAGCAATACTAGCTGAGAATATTACAGTCTCTTGGACTCATTTGCATTTGATCAGAGCATGGATCTTTAAATTAAAAAAAAAAAATTGAATCTCTATCTAAGAGTAAAATTTCAGGCTCCCATCAATGGCTGGAAGAGAATTCCTGCGTTTTCCCCTTGCCAGTCGCAAGGCCTTCCAAGACCCTGAAATCTTATCTTGTGGGCAGCTGTTTCATATCCCTGCGCAGAATCTAAGAGGAGGCATAAGCAAGCATCTTAGAGCGTTAAGACCTCAAGGTTAGCAAGTTCCCCCTTATTTCTTCCCGGGAATTTTGCATTATCCTATTTTACCAATGACAAAATATTCGGCAATTTCAGCACAGTGATGTAATTTATGATTTTCCTAGTAAGTTCTTTTCTGTGATTTGGGAAATAAAAGAGGTCTTTGGACTGTTCCATTGCTAAAATATTCCATCTGATTTTTGATGCTTTCATTCTCCTGAGAAAACAGAAACATTTTGCATTAAGGGAACTATTTTGTGGACACTCTAATCAATTCTAAAGAAAGCCCCTCAGTGTGAGGGGCGTAGCCAGGACATTTAACTGAAAGCAGGTCTTAGAGCCAACCCCAGACCCAGGCATGGCAATTAGCAGAAGCGCCGAGCCTATGCCTGGGGAATTAAGGTTTGTAAACCAGGTCTGCAAGCTCCCCAGTCCTCCTGGGACCTGCTGCAGCCCGGGAAGGGTTTGAATTGATTTCTGTCCCTGCTCAGAGATGTGTGGAATATGCCCACAGAGCAAGAGAATGCTAGCATTACAGGAAGGACGTGCCTCTCACTCTCCTCGCCGGATTGGTCCTGGTAGGCGTTCCTTTCCCTTTGGGACCCAGTGGAGCCCTTTGTAAATGGAGGTCTTACATGAGAGCCGAGGGGCCTGCTGTTGTTTCCATGGGGGAGATGCTGAACGGATGTACTCTAGTTCCTGCTAGTTGCTCCCACTCATGGGTACAAATACACAGACAGCAAAGTAGCAGTGGGAACAGCACAATGAAAGCACAGAGTTGGCAGCTTGGGTATAGAGAACAGAGATTGTTCCAAAGGAGAAAAGACAGGCTGCCGATGATCGGGGCGCTGATGTAGATGCAATAATAGCAAGAACAGAGTCACGAGTATGAAGAGAGGACGTGGACGATCGCGATGCATCGGAGTAGAGCATACTGAGCCCGAAAGCCCTTTCCTCCATGCCAGTGTGAATATATCAAGGGGAGGGAGGCAGCGCACACATTTCTCTCCCTCGCATAGTGAGTGTCTAGGATCATTAGGACTCCGAGTAGAAAAATGGAAATAATTTGACAAAATTCCCAGAGGCACCACATGATATAAAGCATGACATTTTTCACATATGTTTAGGCTTGTTGCAAAATGGGCAACGCTTCTAAGAAAGAGAGCTTTAAAAATGTAGATACGGAGTCAACTTTTAGTTATCTGAGCTCATGCAGTTGTGGAGGATAAGCGAGGAAATGAACATTTTTTTTTTTTTAAGGCAGATAATGAAAAGCATGTATGTGTGGTTCTAGAGAGCAACGTGTGGGGTGTGTGCGCAGATTTGGCATTCTGCGCGTTGCTTGATGTTAACGTGTATTTGTCTTCTGTGAATACACATTAGGGCGACTGGAGAAACACAATAGGAGACCCGATTTCTAGTTTCTGTACTGCTGCTCCCTGGCTGTGTAACCCCGGAAGAGTCAGATAACCTCTCTGGCTGTCACCGGGAAAAAGAAGGCATTGGTCTTGCTATGCCCTTGAGGTACATCCCAGCTACACCGCGTAATGATTTGATTGGTTAGGGCGTCTGACATTCCAAGCATACCCTCTGATAACAAAGCTGTGTATAATCTTGGAGGTGGAAGAAGAGGGAGACAATGAAAACAGCCCAGTCAGGAAAAGGAAAATAAGTGTCTGGGGGCAAAACAAGTAGATCATTTGAACTCAGATGCCGGTACTGAGGGTAGGTTTCAAGGCGCCTGCAGGTGTCTGTTCTGTGTGCCCAGAGCTCTGCTTCTGCCCTCAGGAGCCCGGTGACCCACTGTCCCCCGTGCATGGGGTGGTCATGGGACTGCGCGTCTCCGTCCCAGATTTGGCCGCTCCCCTCCTCGTGGCCTGAATTGCAGAGTGAGACCAACTCCTCAGCCCTGCTGGGCAAGCCAGTCCCCTCCACCATGGACCCCACCTGGGCCCCCTGTGCTGGTGCAACACGGGAAAAAGAAGAGTTGGAGTTTTCTAGCAACGTGGGGAAATGGCCAGGTGGGCAGATGGTAAAGTTATGGATTGAAAAAAGCAAGTTGTTTTTGTTTTTTTTAAATTGTAACTGATCCAGTATTTTGCAAATAGATTGTCCTTTCATTGTCCGCTTCACATCCTGTTTCCCTGTAGCTTCTAAAGCCAAGGCTGAGTCCTGAAGCTCAGGACACAGGGGAGGGGCTGAGAGGAAAAGACCGCAGCTCCTTAAAAGTTTCAGAGCTCGCACTCAACTTTCTCAGGAAAGCCGTGACTTTAAGAGTCAAGTTTTGTGGGGAGAGGAAGGGGTTTCTAAATGATGAAATCCACACAAGGTGGAGAAGTGGTGGATTTCATCTCTGAGTTTCCCATAAGCGAAGGAGAGGGGTGACTTAGAACAGGAAGTGGGGAGGGGAGCTCTTCCGGGAACTGGGAAGGTGAGGATGTACCATATTTTATTCAATAAATTCTCTGTTCTTATGCATTCGGGTATATCCAACTTCTTTACGAAATTATGCTTTAAATGAAGAACATCAAGGCAATACTTGGAAACATTTCCTTTTCTGTCTTTGCTATTAGTGAAGTAGGATTCCTCTACTGGAGGGTCACAGCTCGGTGGCCTAGACCCATGGAACATCAAAACAAAACAAAACAGACCAGCTGCACTGGACCCACCAGAGGAGTGGGTTGTGTGTTTTAAAGGTTCTGCAGGTAATTCTGGTGGGCATCCAGATCTAAGAACCTTTTTACTAAGGAGGCCACTGAGATGTCATTTCTATTTATAGATTTAAGCATCAGTTTGTTTCTCAGCCTATTGTCCTTGGAGTATAATCTTAGGTAAGGTTCTGAGTTCCTCTAAGAAACAAACAGACAAAGCAAAGAACAAGTCTGGTGGTGTTTGCTGAAGGGCAGGAGTTTTCCCCGAGCCTCGTCATGAAGCACACACTTGGGTTTATGCTCCAACAATGAAGATACTAGCTGGGTTTATGAAGCTTCCTTCTACAGGCTCTGTGGGGAGGTATTGCCATTCTTGTTATTTTCTGTGTCAGGGGAATATGCAGAGAATCATGTAGGTGGAAATCTAGGCAGCGTTTCCCAAACTCTGCGCCATGGAACACTCAGGGGAGAGAGAGATAAAGAGATTTAAGTGGTAAAATAAATTTGAAGCAAATATTCTCTGGAAGGTCACAACTGATATGAGTAATGTTTAAAGTGGTGTGAAGTCTTATATGAGGAAGAATTATTTAGTTTTTTGTTTGTTTGTTTTTGTTTTTTAATACCAAATGAGACCCTTCATCTTAACATTTGGTGGGACATGGTGTGTTGTGGAACACCGTTTAGGAAATGTTGACCTATGGCATCCTACGGAGAAGGCTTAATAAATAAATAAATAGCTTAATAAAGAGCTCTCCGGTTATGGCAGAAAGAAAAAAAATGTGCTTTACCCTACGTCTATAAACTGGTTCTAGTGCTTCATTTCATTAATAGCACAGACTTAATCTTTCTGAGCCTCGATTTCTCCACTTCTTAAATAAGGACAATATGAGGACCAAGTAAATTAATTCAGCTACCGTCCAGCAAAGCATCTGCTGTAGAGTCAACGTCTCTTGGTACTTACACCAATTCTACCCCCTCCAGGGTTTTCATAATAGTGGCTGAATTGATGCCATGTGATCAAGTGCAAGGCCGACCCCCCAGCACGCCTTCTTGGGAGGGGGTCAGACCTGCTCATGTTTACCTACCTGCTTACGTTTACCTGCCTCTCCTCATGCATGAGCCCACCACACGTCCAGCTCCTTCGAGGCAGGGACTGTGCTTCCCTTACCATTATGTCCTAATCCAGGGCTGTCGTGGTCTTCTTGAAGCTGTGTGATGGGGCAGTCCTGCTCCAAACAGTGGGATTCATAGCAGGGACTTGGTGTTTTCATTCATTCTTTTCTGTTACTTCATATCTGGCCCATTCTATTTAACTATTTCGGGTCCTCCCCTCTTGATGAAGATGAAGTTGAGATTTGCTGCCCTTCTTCAGAAGTAAAAGTGGATGCGGGCAGGTGGGTAGGACCTTGAAGTGAGACCAGACATTGCTGAAGGAGTCGGGCCCTCCCTTTCTACAGCCCCAGAGCATCCACGTGTGTTCTGATGCCCGCAGGACACGTTGTTCTGAGATCGAATGTGGGCTGGACGTTTTCCTGCCAGTGTGAGAGGACTACGTTTGCAGAGAACAGTCCTGCAGGGTGGGAAGCAGAGGAGGGACTTGACACTGCTTCTCTCACGTGTGCGGCCACTCTGCTGGGCACTTCGCTTTCATTGTCTCTTTCTACCCTCATAACAGCTTTATGAAGTAGATATTATTGTCCCCATGTTAGATGACACCCAGGATTTAAGTAAAGCGCCAAACACATAGTGTAGTTATGTCCTCCGTAAAATGGAGCCTCTATTATTATTTGTCCCCAAATAGGAGGAAACAGGCCTGAGATCTATTTAACAACTTTTCCAAGGCCACAGAGTTTAAAAAATGGCAAAAACAGAATTTGAACCAGGTATTCTGACTCAAAAATCTCTGCAGTTTCTGCTCCAATCCTTACTTTCTAGAATAAATAAGGAAAAGAGCTTTGTTGCTGAGATGTGATGCTACTTTCTTCCTCCTACTCCTTTGTTTTGACCTTTTAAAATTGGGAGATACAGTTGACTCTTGAACAACATGAGTTTGAACTGAGCAGGTCCATTTATGCATGGATTTTTTTTTTTAATAGTAAATACTACACAGTCCTCAATTTGTTGAATCCATGAATGTGGAACCATGGATATGGAGGGTCAACTATAAATTATAGTTGGATTTTAGACTAAAGGGAGGGTCAGCACTCCTAACCCCCATGTTGTTCAGGGTCAACTGTATAACACAAAAACAGAATAGTAAAATAATCACTAATACATCTTAACGCGTTATTATATAGCTAAGACTGTGAAACAACCATCTCAGTTCCAAACTCCAGAAACCCCAGGGCCACCCAAGGAAAGGGTAACCACTCTCTTCTAGATAATCTTCCCTGCTCTTCTTTGTAGTTTGTATGTATCTCAAACCACATTATCATTATTATTTTTTGGCCGCATCACGTGGCTTGCGGATCTTAGTTCCCTGACGGGGATTGAACCCAGGGCCACAGCAGTGAAAGCGCTGAGTTCTAACCACTGGACCGGCAGGGAAGTTCCTCAAATCACAGTAATTTAATTCTCCCTGCTTTAAAAACATTATATTAATGGATCATACAGAGTGTACTGTTCTGTGTCTCACTTCTTTCAGTCAACAGTATGGTTATGAGATTCACCCATGAGCGTTCCTGTTGCTCCACATCCTCATCAACATTTAGTATTGTCAGAGTTTTGGATTTTGGCCATACTAATAGGTGTGTAGCAGTATCTCGTTGTTTTAAGTTGCAATTTAATAGTGGCATAAGATGTTGAATGTCTTCTCATTTGCTTACTTGCTGTCTGTAAGTTTTCTTTGATGAAGTGTCCATTCAGGTATTTTGCCCATTTTAAACTGAGTTGTTCATTTTCTTATTGTTGAGTTTTAAGAGTTCTAAGAATATTTTGGATGAGCCCTTTATCCGATGTGTCTTTTGCAAATATTTTCTCCCAGTCTGTGGTTTGTCTTCATATTCTTTTGACATTGACTTTTGCAGAAGTTTTTAATTTTAATGAAGTCCAGTTTATTTTTTTCTTTCATGGATTGTACCTTTGATGTTGTATTTAAAATCATCATCATATCCAAGATTTCTCCTATGTTATCTTCTAGGAATTTTATAGTTTTGCATTTTACACGAAGGCTTATGATCCATTTTTAGTTAGTTTTTGTGGAAGATATAAAGTCAGTGTCTAGATTCATTTTTTACATATGGATTTCCAGTGGTTCCAGTATTGTTTTTTGAAAATGCCATGTTTGTGCTATTGTGTTGCCTTTGCTCCTTTGTGTAAGATTAATTCATTGTGTTTATGTGGGTCAATTTTGGCACTCTATATTCTGTTCTATTTATCTACTGTCCGTTATTTCTCTAATACCACACTCTTGATTACTGTAGCTTTATAGTAAGTCTTGATGTCAGTTAGCCTTAGTCCTCCAACTTGTTCTTCAATATCGTTTTGGCTATTCTGGGTTTTCTGCCTTTCCATATAAACTTTTGAATCAGTTTGACAAGATCCACAAAATAAACTGCTGGGATTTTGATTGGGTTTGCATTGAATCTATAGGTCAAGTTAGGAAGAACCACGATCTTGACAATAAATATTGAGTCTCCCTATCTGGGAACGTGGAATATCTCTCCACTTTAGTTTTTCTTTGATATCTTTCATCAGTTTTGTAGTTTCCTTTGTGTGGATCTTACACATATTTTGTTAGATTTATACCTAAATGTTTCATTTTTGGGGTGCTAATGTAATGAGGCATACCTTATTTTATTGCACTTTGCTTTATTGTGCTTCATAGATACTGCATTTTTTACAAATTGAAGGTTTGTGGCAACCCACCATCAAGTAAGTCTATAGGCACCATTTTTCCAACAGCATTTTCTCACTTCATGTCTCTGTGTCACATTTTGGTAATTCTCACAATATTTCAATTTTTTAATTATTATTATATTTGTTATGGTGACCTATGATCAGTGATCTTTGATGTTACTACTGTGACTTGGTGAAGGTTCAGATGATGGTTAGCATTTTTTAGCAATAAAATATTTTTTAAATTAAGGTATGTTTTGTACTGAATACATTGTCTTTTTAGACATAATGCTATTGCACACTTAGTAGACTACAGTATAGTGTAAACATAACTTTTATACACACTGGGAAACCAACAAATTTTGTGACTTGCTTTACTGCAGTATTTGCTTTATTGTGGTGGTCTGGAACTGAACCCTCAATATCCCCAGTGTATGCCTTATGTGTATTTGCATTTGCATTTGTTCATTGCTAGTATATAGGAAGGCAGCTGGATTTTTACATTAACCTTGTACCCTACAGCATTGCTATAATTACTTACTAGTTCCAGAGTTTTTTCTTGATTCCTTCAGATTTTCTACATAGATGATCATGTTGTCTCTGATCAAAGACAGTTCTATTTCTTCCTCCCCAATATATAGACCTTATATTTCATTTTCATGTTTTATTGTATTAGCTAGGTCTTCAAGTACAATGTTGAAAATCAGTGGTAAGAAAGGACATCTTTCAGTTGTTCCTGATCTTAGCAGAAAAACTTCTAGTTTCCTGCTGACAGTTTTTATCATGAATGGGTGTTGAATTTTGTCAAATGCTTTTTCTGCATCTTGGATATAATCATGTGATTTTTCTTCTTTAGCCTATTGATGTGTTGGATTACATGAATTGATTTTTGGATGTTGAAGCAGCATAACAGGGAAAAATCCCATTTGGTCATGCTGTATAATTCTTTTTATTCATTGTTGAATTTGATTTGAGAACTTTTATACCTATGCTCATGAGAGAAATTGAGCTTTAGTTTTCTTGTATTATTTTTCTATTTTGATATTAGGTTTTGATATTAGGGCAATGCTGGTCTCATAAAGTGTGTTAGGAAGTATTCTCTCTGCTTCTATCTTCTGCAAGAGATTGTAGAGAATTGGTATAATTTCTTTGTTAATGTTTGATAGAATTCACCAGTGAACATGTCTGGGCCTGGTGCTTTCTCTTTTGGAAAGTTATTGTTGATTCAATTTATTTAATAGATATAGGCCTATTCAGTTTGTCTATTTCTTCTTGTGTGAGTTCGGACATATTGTGCCTTTCAAGAAATTGGTCCATTCATTAGATTATCACATTTGTGGGCATAGAGTTGTTCATAATATTTCTTGATTATCTTTTTCAAGTCCATAGGAAATGTAGTCCCCTCTTTCATTTCTAATATTAGTAACTTGTCTTCTATCTTTTTTCCTAATTAACTTGGCTAGAGACGTTGATTTTATTGATCTTTTCGAAAAACCAGCTTTTGGTTTTGTTGACTTTCTGTATTGATTTCCTGTTTTCAATTTCATTGATTTCTGACCTAATTTTTATTATTTCTTTTCTTCTGCTAATTTGAATTTAATTTGTAATTTTTTCTAGTTTTCTAAGGTGGAAATTTCAATTATTGGTTTTAGATCTTTCTTCTTGTCTAATATATGCATTCAATGCTATAAATTTTCCTCTAAACACTGCATTTGTTGCATTCCACACATTTTGGTAAGTTGTATTTTTGTTTTCATTTAGTCCAAACTAATTTTAAATTTCTCTGGAGACTTCTTCTTTGACTCATGTGTTATTTAGAAGTGTATTATTTAATCTCCAAGTATTCAGGAATTTTCTAGGCATCTTTCTGCTATTGATATCTAGTTTAATTCCACTGTGGTGTGAAATTTGACGTTGTATGACTTCTAATCTTTTAAGATGTGTTTTATGGCCCAGAATGTGGTTTATCTTGGTGAGTGTTCCATGTAAACTTAGGAAGAATGTATATTCTGCTGTTGTTGGATGACATATGATGTATCTAGGTGTCAATTATATCCAGTTGTTTGATGGTGCTGTTGAGTTCAATACATCCTTACTGATTTTTCTGCCTGCTGGATCTGTCAGTTTCTGATAGGGGGATGTTAAAGTCTCCACATATAATATTTGATTTACCTATTTCTCTTTGAAGTTCTCTCAGCTTTTCAGTTTTTGCCTCATGCATTTCAATGTTCTGTTGTTAGTTGAATACCCATTAAGGATTGTTATATCTTCTTGGAATATTGACCATTTATCGTTATGATACAGTCCTATTTATCCCTGATAACTTTCCTTGCTCTGAAATCTGCTATGTCTGAAATTAATATAGCTACTCCTGCTTTCTGTTGATTAGTGTTAACATGTTATATCTTTCTTTTTTCTTTACTTTTAATCTATATGCTTCTTTATATTTAAAGTGGGTTTCTTGAAGACATATAGTTGGATCTTATTTTTTGATACACTTAGACAATCTCTTTCAATTGGTACATTTTCTTAAAGTGATTACTGATATAATTGGATTAATATCTACTGTATTTGTTACTGTTTTCTCTTTGTTGCCCTCGTTCTTCATTTCTATTTTTCTCTTCCACACTTTTCCTGCCTTTGGTAGTTTTAATTGAGCATGGTATATGATTCCATATTCTCTTCTTTCTTATCATATCAATTATACTTTTAAAAAACTTTTTTAAATGGCTGCCCTAGAGTTTGCAATATACATTTATGACTAATCCAAGTTCACTTTAAAAAAAAATAGTATACTGCCTCATGATAGTGCAAGTACCTTATAAAAACAAAATACTCCTACTTCTTTTATCCTTTCCCTTGTATCATTGCTGTCATTTATTTCACTTATATATAATCATAGATAATAATATATGTATACTTTTAAATAAGTACATATATATGTACGTGTATATATGTACTTTTATATGTACATATATATTCATATATGTAAGGATAATTGACAACATTATTGCTATTTTTATTTGGAATAAACTGTTATCTTCATGTCAATTAAGAATAAGAAAAATAAAAGTTTATACTTTATCTTCATTTATTCATTATCTAATGCTCTTTCTTTCTTCATTTAGATACAAGTTCCTTTTCTTAATCATTTAATTTTTTTGCAAGACAGGTCTACTGGCAACAAATTCCCTCAGTTTTTGTTTGTGAAAGTCTTTATTTCCCATTCCCTTCAAAGAATAATTTCTCAGGGTATAGAATTCTAGGTTGGTGGTTTTCTTCTCGCAACACTTTAAATATTTCACTCCACTCTCCTTTTATTTGAATGGTTTCTGAGGAGAAGTTGGGTGTAATTCTTATCTTTGCTTCTGTATAGGTAAAGTTGGTTTTTGTTTGTTTGTTTGTTTGTTTTTACCTTCTGGTCTCTGCCCAAATTTTTTCTTTATTTTTAATTCTCTGAAATGTGAATTTGATATGCCTAGATGTAATTTTTTGGCATATACCCTACTTGGTGTTCTCTGAGCTTCCTGCATCTGTGGTTTGGTGTCTGACATTAATTTGGGGAAAATTCTCAGTCATTATTTCTTCAAATATTGCTTCTATTCCTATCTCTCTTTCTTTTTTTTTTTTTTGGTGTCCCCATTATGCCCATGTTATTTCTTTGTAGTTGTCCCAGAATTCCTTGATAGTCTGTTTTTTTCTTAATTTCAGTCTTTTTTTCTGTTTCTCTTGAGCTTTGGAATCATCTATTGTCATATTCTCAAGCCCAGAGATTCTTTTCTCAGCTGTGTCCAATCTACTTATGAGCCTGTCAAAAATGGTCTTTATTACAGTGTTTTTTTATCGCTACCATTTCTTTTTGACTCTTTCTTAGAATTTCCATCTCTCTGCTTACATTATCCATCTGTTCTTGCATGTTTTCTGCCCTTAGCATATTAATCATAGTTTTTAAAAATCCCCCATCTGATAGTTCCAACATTCCTGCCATATCTGACTTTAGTTTTGATACATATTCAGTCTCTTCAAACTGTATTTTTTGCCTTTTGATATGCCTTATGATTTTTTATTGAAAGGTGGCTATGATCTACTGCATAAAGGGAACTGTAATAAATACACCTTATTAATGTAGTGGTAAGGTATGGGGTGTGGGGAAGTGTTTTACAGTCCTATGGTTAGGTCTCAGTCTTTTAATGAGTCTGTACCACTGGACCCTAATCTTCACAAGAGGTTTTCATCCCCCCCCAAGCCCCCATCTCTGTTAAGTGTAACACGATGGCTTAAGAAGTCTGGAGTTGAGTATTTCCCTTCTCCCATGTCATTTAGGCTCTGAGAAAACCCCATCAGGTAAAGTTTCTCCTGAGGGCAAGCCTTGCTAGGAAGAAGAGATACTCTGTTTTATTTCAGAATGGTTCCTTTTCCCCTCCCCCTGTAGGAATCATGAGGGGATTTTTTCTCCAGTATTCACTTTGAGGATCTTATAGAGTTCCTAGAGATAAAACTCACAAAAAACATGGGGCCCTGGTATGACTGGGTCCCCCTAGAGTTTTTAACTCTCAGATCTGTCCACAATGGGCCTCCAGCAATTTGTCAAGTACAGTTCTCTGGTTCCTGTGAAGGTTTCAACTCATTGGTTCCTGCTCTAGTAAGTTATAATTCTTTGTATTTGCCTGTATGTCTTTCCAATTTTGGGACAGTGGTTTGCCCTGTAACCTCACTTATATGACTGTTCTTAAAAGAGTTGTTGATTTTTCAGTTTGTTCTGCTTTTTACTTGTTAGGATGGAGTGGCGACTTCTAAGCTTCTTACGTGCTGTACCCCAAAACCTGAACCATCCTGTTTTAGTACTGAAAGTGCTATGTTCCTAGAGTGTCTTCAGTCTTGGGCAAATTGGGATAGTTGGTCGCTCTTTGAATATTTTATAATTTATTTATCCATTTTGATAATCATGGCAATCATTTGTTTGTTTGTTTTTCCATATTTTGGGCTATTGTGAATAACACAGCTGTGGGTATTTGTATACCTCTCTCTTAATGGGGGTGTTCAGGCATTTCTGTGGGTTATGTACACAAGAATGGAGTTGCTGGGTCTCAACCTCAGTAGATTAACACCGAACAGCTTTCCAAAGTCTTGATACCACCACTCCCAGGTGGGTGTATGAGGATTTCAGTTGCTCATCATTCTATCACTTGGTATTGTCATCCTTTAGTTTTAGCAGTGCTGGTTGGTATGTAGTGACATCTCATTGTTTCAGTTTATCCTGGCACTATTTTAACCCTGTGTCCCAGGCTTCTATGAGAATCCATGCAGACCTGGGGTGTGGTTACCTGGCAAGTCTTTTATTAGGCAGCCTGATCTCCAATATACATTGCTTTGGGGATGTCAGTGCTGTTACTGTGCATGATGGACCATCCTTCCCTTAAACTCACTTTTAGAAGCAAGGACCACTCTTGACTGTATGTGAACAAGCAGGTGGGCTCTCAGCGACAGGTGACACCCCCATGTCCACAAGCATCACTAGCTTGAGCCGCCCAATCCCTGTCCTCCATCCTGGTCTCACCACCACGATCATCAGGGACTTTGTAACGTTATGGACGTTGTCAATCCCTCCTGTGTCTCTCTATAATCTTGGCAAGAGCACAGAAGCAAATCCAGCCAAGGTTCTCTTCCCCTGTGGCATCCCAACAGCAAGGTTCTCGTGTGCACATGCTGGACCCTGTTCTACGTCCCCAAGAGTGGTAAGAAAGTCACTGGCCACACTGGGAGAGATCAAAGTGCTATCCAAACTGGCCAAGCGCATGATTAAACCAGGATATATTGTTTGGATACTCTTCTCCCGACTGTAGTGACATCGTGATGGGGCTGCCTAACCAGATGCCATGGAGGCTGGGGTGCTGCTGTCTCTAAAGGCCCCTCCTCCCTGGAACACCACACAAAGGTACCCAGACATCAAGAATTGTGGAGACAGGGCCCAGCCAGGGCATTCATCAGCTCACCTCCTGCAGCATGCCATCTCCTGCACTAGCCCTGATCAAAATAGAGACTTTAAGTTTAGAGAGAAGTTGTGCAGACCGTGGACTTCAGAGCTGCCCCTTCAAGGTCTCTGAGAATTCTTTGCCCCTGGGATGATGTGATGACTTTCCCTTGGACTGTGGCGTGGAAAATTTCTCTCCTTTTTGAATCTTATTTGCGTCACCTAAGCAGACTGACTTATTTTTCTGTTAGTTTTTGCCCTTTCTGACTGACTTGACCGACTAACAATGTCCCCAGCTTCCACGTGGCCACACCTGCTTTCCCCGCCCCTCACCTCTGATTCCAGGCGGGAGCTGAGGGGTGTTGAGCCTCAGTGACTCCCACGGCTGGGTAATTTGGTTTGTTCTTTGTGACAGTGTACCAAATATTGAGCCCTGCCGTGGTGGTTCAGGAAAGGATCACACCTCTCACCCTTCCCAGAAGGTAAAATGTGGACAAAGGCAGAGGTCCTTACTGAGGACCTGTCATCGTCAGGTCCTCAGGGCTTTTAATACTCTGCAGATCCAGATTGGCACTGAAACACACTCACAAACTATGTTTCTGGAAGAACTGGAGGGTAAGCAGAATCTCAGGACTTCCGGGGAAAGAACCAACTTCCTCCACTCTTCCCACATATCCAAATTCAAACGCTGTTTATGATTTTAAAATGGTATATACAATCACACAACAGGAAAGTGCCAGAAAGGGCTTCTGGCTAAGATAGACACTCAAAAAGTGAGGCATTTGTTCGAAAAACTTCAGGCTCTTTTCCCCCAAATCCCATCCTATGCTTAATATCCAGAGAGTGGAAAGAAAAACACATTTTTATCAATTGCTCAAGAGCTTTGGCTATCCTGCTGGAGTCGCCTTCTGCGGCCTCAGCCCGAGACGGTGACACCAACCCAGAAACTGCCTTCTCCCCTTGCGATGGCTTTTGCTCACTGCTCCAAAGATGCGACTTCAGGGTCATCCCAGGCCACTCTTTAGCTTGGAGCGGAGGTCTACACACAGTGGATTTGGCTGTCTCATTGCAGCACCAGCTGGTCGTCTCTGGTAGGAAAGAATTGAAAGAGTATTTTACACCATGGAAATTGTCTTCCAGGCCCAGATGGACCGTCGCTGTTCTAGCTTTGACAGGCCGGGATAGATATATTCAGAAAGCCTTCCAGCTATTTAGTAACTCTTCCAAAACACTGTCAGCACCCGTGCTAGGGAGCTAGGAGTGGGAAGGAAGTCTAAGTAGGGAACTAAACCTAGTTAGTATATATTTGCATAATTATCTTGCAGTGAATGGATGTGTGGTTGGTGGCAGGTTGGAGGTCGCCATGGACACTGAAAGCCAGGAAGGACTTGAACCGCCCTGGGTCAACACCTCGGACCCCTTCCTGAAAACCCTTGTGCATTTTAAGTGTTGGGTTAAAACAAAGCAGGACTCCTCCAAAGCAGGTCACCTGGGAGCAAAACAGATAAGTTTGGGCCCCAGACCCTTGGGTATGCTTCCTGTACGCCCAAGGGCAGGGGTCAGCTCTGGCCACGCCCACCTGCAGCCTCTCCAGCAGGGTGGGGAAGGAGGAGGGGATGGCAGCAAGATCTCTACGGTCACTAAGGGATCAAAGACGCTGGGCAAAAGCAAGTATTTTAAAAACAGGATTATAAAGATACTGTCGAATTCATGGCAGCAGCGCCCTGAATTTAAATATAGCTCTGTGACTGTTAGCAAAATGCTGTGGTTATGAAATGACTATTAATATAGCTGTTTGCCTGAGACAGACAGAAGGGGGGTGGGGGGAGAGTGAGAGAGAGAGAAACTTCACCTGAGTTATGAAAGCTCATTTATTTTTAGGCTAAATACATCCCCTTTAGGACTAACCTTTACTTTGTTTGCTTCGAAACTTCTCAAATTGCAGCTTCCAGAAATTAAAAAAACATACCAGCCAGGGCAAGCAGAAGTCGTCAAGGTAGAAAACGGTGGCCCCGGGCTGCCTTGTTTACTGACAACACTTGTTCCTCACAAAACAGCTTCTTAAGTTGCAGAAATTCCTAAAATGTCAAATATTTCCCTCGTTCATGGCGTCATCCTTTTTAAATAAAATTTCTTGGAGCTCCCTAGACCCATACATTTGAAAAGAAGAGAGTGCAGTTCTTGATATGATATTTAGTCTTCGTGTTTTTCATAAGAAAACCTCGAGTGTTTCTTTTTTAATCCTTTTATTTTGTGGTTTTGTTTTGCATCAGTATCTGAACTGTAGAATTAAACTCTGGTTACGTGATAATCTATGCTTTAAAACTCGCCTGTGAACTATTTTTTACTGCTTTAACATTTTTCATTCAGCACATTCAACAAGCCATTGCTCTTTTTAGGTGGGGATTGCTAATAGTGTTTTGACGGATTGATAATTAAACACCGGGCTGCTCCTTGCCTTACACAACTCTCCTAATGACCCTGCCAGGGTGGTTATGAATAAGCTTGGAATAAACTTCCTTCAAAGCACAGCTCTGGAAGGGGGCGGGTTCTCTCAGGTAAGGCAACTGGCTTATGCTCTGTGCAGTAAATGATTCTGTGTTTTAAGTGAAACACCAGACTGTCTGGCTATTAGCCAGTTTCATGTAAATAGAAAAAGAAAATGCTCTTCTGTGGCAGTATTTCCATCACTTTCCTCATTTAATGGTCTAGACTTTGCCCAAGATATTCATTCGAGGGATAAGGAAAATATGAATATTACATTTTCCATTGGAACCGAATTAGGCAACCGAGTTGGGCTGGCTTTGAAGAACCAAACTGTCTAAAATGTTCTGTTCTAAGTCAACATTGCTAATACAGATGAAGTCAGAGAGCTTGTAAAGCAAGATGGACGTTTTCCCTAAAGAATCAACCCAAAATGAAGTCTACTCTCATCAGTACCGTTATGAATCACGGGGGTTAGCTTTTGACTAGCTGTTTGAGCCCATTGAAGTCATTCCCTCTCATCCGAGCCAGTGTGCACACATTGAGTGCTCACTGTATGCAGTGGGGCGGTAGGGAGGGGGTGGGCGGAGGCAGAGGCAGACAGAAAATGGAAGAGTCTGAGCGCCTGCCCCAAGGAGTGTGTCAGTGAGAGTTTAGGTATTCAAGGCGCCCTGACACTGAGCTACTCCTTGCTGGATTTTCTATTTTTTAAGACTTTTCCATGGTTAAAGTTGTTTCCTCTTAAATCACTCCCTTGAAATTAAATGTATGACCTGGAATAACGTTCTAGAACATATGAATTTCCGAAAGAGCTCAGTTCCCTGAAATTCCTAAATGTATAAATGTCCAGTGGACTATTTGACCTTTCCAGTCCAGAAACTCCTTGAGCTAAATGTCTCATTGATTTTCACTATCCGTGTGAAACTGAATAGGAATTACATTACATGCCATAGTGAGAAAAGGCCGAGACTCTGATCAATCCTATAAAACATGCATGAAACGTGTATATATTTGTGTGTGAGATAATATAGATTTCTGTTTCTGTTGCATCCCGTTGGTCATTTGTTGGAATTCTCTATGGAACATACCATAATTTATGTTTAAAAACATACTACCCTTTGAGAAAGAAACTCCGTATTTGAAGATGCCTCTCTCTACTCCCACACATCATGAATGTTTTGACTTTAGGTTCATCAAAATTCTTGGACATGTGCTTCATGATGGCCATGTTTCCTACAAAGCATTTTGCAGATAAAAATGTCAAAAATATATGGTGGAGTGAAGACCTCCCCGTATTTGGTTTTGACTTAAGTTCCAGTTACGCTAATTACCGGAGCAGAACCGGGATTTCCTTTTCTCATTATTAAAGCATACAACTCCAGTCATAATGGGCTACATTATCCCGCTACAAAGGCCCCGATTCACAATGGCTTCAAGCCTCTGCAAGTAGCTCCTGGAAGGAGGCTGCAGAGAGGGAGATGCTGTGAAAATGCCTGCCAGGGGCTTGACCTGCATTCCCAAAGGAGGGAATGAATGAAGTCATTCCAAGCGTTTAAAAAAAAAAAAAAAAAAAACAGCCGAAGAATCATATTATTATTGCAATGTTCCCAAACACCAGAGTCTCATTATGATAATGCAGTTTTTCCCCGTCTGCATTTACAATTTCACCTGAAACAACCATTTATGCTTCCTTCCATTTAAAGGTTAAGTTAAAACAGAATGTGGCCAATGTCCATCAACCAGAAACCGGGAAGCTGGGAAAGTAAACATTCTCCCCAGAAAAGAGGTGCAGCTGCCTTGCATGGTAGGAGGAGCACAGAGGCAGCAGAATTCCCACAGTTTCCAGAAAACTAGTCTCTGTGACCCCTGTAAGGCAGTCCCATGGGTACAGACTGAGCCGCCAATATGTGTCAGTCTCTGTTGCAGACATGGGGGAGAAGCCAGAGGGTTCGTAACTCCTGGTCTCAGGAGCGCTCCGGGCCGGGCTGCTCCAGGTCACCTGGGCCAGCTGCACGCATCTCTTTCCAAGTCTGTGTCCATTCCGCCGGGAGCCTGGAATCAGCCACGGGGGGCGGGTTGACACCTCAGAGATCAGCAAATGCTACGAGTCACATTGGTTTCCTTCTGTTCAGAGAGCTGCTTGTTAATCATCTACACAGCACACCACTGATTGTATTCTCCTGGAGGAGAGACGAATAATGGACAATTAATGTGTGCTAGGTCAGGAGGTGGTTAGGCTAAGAAGAATAAATAAAACATGGCGGGCGAGCGATGGGTTGAAAGGCCTGAAATCTTGTACTTTTTGTCCGTTTTTTGTTTTAGTAGAGAACACTCAGGAAGTATCATTTGACTAAGAAGGTCCTGGAAGCAGGGAGTCGGGGCCTGGGTGCTTGCCCCTGCAGTTCTGTGATTTTTTTTTTTTTTTTTTTTTTGCAAGTCACTTAGCCTTTCTGAGCCTCAGTTTTCTCATTTATGACATAACTGGGTTGGACCAGATGGTCCCTAGATGGCTCTCTGCTCTCTGATTCTCTCCTGATTTTTGTAAACTAAAGGATTAAGTGGAATTTCTCTAGCTAGGCCAAAAATTTGTATAAGGGCAGAAACAAATGTTTGGAAAAATATAATAATCATTACCAGATTCACTATAGGCCTCCATACATTTAAAGGTATTTATGGAAGACCAGGGTCTTGGGATCGAGAGGAATCATGTGCAGTTGCGATCTGACCCAGAAGACTGTAGAGAAAAAAGGGGCACAGACCTTGTGGAAGTATGACTTAGAAGGCTTTTCCAGAAGAAAGGCCTATATGTGTGTTTATAGCCAGAAAATGAATTCACTTGAAAAAATTTTTTGAACATGGTTAGTGCCCTGCTGCTGAATAAAGCAAGACCCCGGGACGCTCCAAAGTTTTCATGTGGCTGAACTGCCCCATTGCCCCTGCTCCCCTACCTGCCTTCCCACGGCAGCCAGGCAGCCAGAGGAGGGGACAACTGAGACGATGGAACGTGTCCTCCATCCCGAGGACCAGCTTGCACGGGGCCTGAAATGCATCTCCCTCCTGTTCCAGGTGAGAGCTCCACAGCAAGGGCAGGCAGTGCTCCCACCCTGGAGAGACCAGCCTGTTCAAGGGATATGATGGACAGAGCTCAGAGCCTGAAGTTTAAGTGCCAAGTTCAAGTCCACCTTCTAGCGCTGACTAGCTGAGATCTATTAGGCAAATCACTTAAGTTTTCGGAGTCGTGAGGTTTTTTTTGGTCTATAAAATGGGAAGAAGGCCCACTGTCTCCTAGACTGCTCTATGGATTCAGTGGCGGTAGTGTACATACTAGTGCTTTGCAAACTGTGTTATTGTTATTAAGTATTATTACAATGGCATTTCCCCCAATTAGGAGAATATTCTTTCTTTGTAGGGGTTTCCCATTCCGGCTACAAATATATTTGATGCCACTCCAATCAAGTTCTAAAAGGAAACCTTACTCTCGCTACAAATTGAGAGAGACAATTTGTAATGTTCTTCCTACAGGGAGTTGCAGACGGAGCGAGTGAACTCAGATGAGCTGGGCTCAACTTATACACTGAACAGATATTTCAAAGCTTGGAATAAATTATGGTTTAGATGCGGCACCGCAGACAAACACATTTCCAGTGGTGACAATCAGCCCTGTGGATGTTTGAACGTAGTAATGCTTTTCTTCACAAATTTGGAGAGCTCTGCTCACTGAAGAAAATAAAAGGGCAGTAAAAGGAAACATGAATATGAAAACCGTCTTCATTCCCATCTTGATCTTTTTTTTTTTTTTTTTGTCCAGCCGCTTATTGTAGCTGTGTACTGTCCTCTCCAGCATTACTAAAGCTTTATATGACCTTAAAATTTCAAAGCTACAGGTGGGCCCACAGGGGCCATACTTCAAAGACAGTTTTGATTAAATGAAACAATATTTGTGTAATTACGGACCCCAGATCTTTGAACTGCTCCTGTTCAATTCATCCTACAAAGGTTCAATTAGGAGAGATCAGAAGACACGGCACCCTGGGCCCATTTCCATCTGTCACTCAAGTTTGTCTTTTCAAATATCTTTTATATCAAACCCAGGAAAAACAATTTATTTTGAGGATGTAATAATCATAATTCAAAAGCCACTTTCAAAAGAGGCAATGTCCTTTGCTAGCGAGTGTGGTGTCGGCCCACGCAAGCACCATTTGAAGTGAAATTCTAAGCCTCGGCAGCCTTGTGATTCCTCGTCATGTTACAACTTGTCTTACTATTGATAATTTGTACTTACTGCCAACAAAAAATTCTAGCCCAAGAGGCCCAGCGTTTGGTGAGCCTTTGTATCAGCGACTGGAGCACATTTCACTTCTGAATCTTGTGGTTTTGCCTTCAGTGAAAGAAAAACTGATCCTAACAGTTTTAAACTTGTTAATTCAAGCCATATGTCAGAAACCCAGTCTCCATATGGTGCTATACCACCTTATATTTACAGGGGGCTGCTTTCAAAACATTATTCTAAAAGCTATATTTGCCCCAAAGTTAATATGTGGCATCCTGTGCCATGAGTACTGTTTTT